>NC_135369.1:468409-527481 GCF_049243985.1 Paroedura picta
CAAACAAAGCTCCCCCAACCTTTCTTCATACATGTTGGTCTCCAAACCCCTCACCATCTTTGTTGCCCTCCTCTGGACACGTTCTAGTTTGTCAACATCCCTCTTCAACTGGGGTGCCCAAAACTGAACACAGTACTCCAAGTGAGGCCGAACCAGAGCAGAGTAAAGTGGTACCATCACCTCCCGTGATCTGGACATGATACTCTGTTTGATACTGCCCAAAATCCCATTTGCCTTTTTAGCCATTGAGTCATACTGCTGACTCATATTCAATGTATGGTCTACTAAGACTCCTAGATCCTTTTTGCACATGCTACTGCCAAGACAGGAAGAACCTCTTGTAGCGCAGAGTGGTAAGGCAGCAGACATTTAGTCTGAAAACTCTGCCCATGAGGCTGGGAGTTCAATCCCAGCAGCCGGCTCAAGGTTGACTCAGCCTTCCATCCTTCCGAGGTCAGTAAAATGAGTACCCAGCTTGCTGGGGGGTAAACGGTAATGACTGGGGAAGGCACTGGCAAACCACCCCGTATTGAGTCTGCCATGAAAATGCTGGAGGGCGTCACCCCAAGGGTCAGACATGACTCGGTGCTTGCACAGGGGATACCTTTACCTTTACCTTACTGCCAAGACAAGTCTCCCCCATCTTATATTGGTGTATTTGGTTTTTCTTACCTAAGTGCAGAAGGTTACATTTGTCCCTATTGAACTCCATTTTATTCAGTTTAGCCCACTTCTCGAGCCTATCAAGAACATCCTGTATTCTGATTCTGTCTTCAGTTGTGTTTGCTCCCCCTCCCAGTTTAGTATCATCTGCAAATTTAATAAGTACCCCCTCTAATCCCTCATCCAAATCATTTATAAATATATGTTGAACAACAGAGGCCCCAGGACAGATCCTTGGGAAACTCCACTTGTCACTCTTCTCCAAGAAGATGCTGAACCATTAACAAGTAATAGGCCCACTGTTGGTTGCGGATGGACAAACTCTAACGGAGGATGCAGAGAAAGCAGAAAGGCTTAGTGCCTATTTGACATCTGTTTTTTTCCCACAGGTCAAAGTTTTTAGGCACATCTAGAGATGGCAGTAGCTAAAGGATAGTGTCTGGGTGGCAGGTTAACATGGATAGAGAGGTTGTCGAGAGGCATTTAGCTGCACTGGATGAGTTTAAATCCCCTGGTCCAGATGAAATGCACCCGAGAGTACTCAAAGAACTTTCCAGAGAACTTGCACAGCCCTTGTCCATCATCTTCGGGACCTCTTTAAGGACTGGAGATGTCCCGGAGGACTGGAAAAGAGCAAACGTTATTCCGATCTTCAAAAAAAGGAGGAAGGATGACCCGGGAAACTACAGACCAGTGAGTCTGACCTCTGTTGTGGGGAAGATAATGGAGCAGATATTAAAGGGAGCGATCTGCAAGCATCTGGAGGACAATTTGGTGATCCAAGGAAGTCAGCATGGATTTGTCTCCAACGGGTCTTGTCAGACCAGCCTGGTTTCCTTTTTTGACCAAGTGACAGGTTTGCTGGATTGTGGAAATTCGGTTGACGTTGTTTACTTGGATGTTAGTAAAGCTTTTGATAAGGTTCCCCATGATGTTCTGATGGATAAATTGAAGGACTGCAACCTGGATTTTCAGATAGTTAGGTGGATAGGAAATTGGTTAGAGAATCGCACTCAAAGAGTTGTTGTCAATGGTTGGATGCACACTTTTCTTGGATGCTTTAGGATGCTTAGGGCTGATCCTGCGTTGAGCAGGGAGTTGGACTAGATGGCCTGTATGGCCCCTTCCAACTCTATGTTTCTATGATTCTATGATTCAATGAGTCTAGTTCAGCAGTGGAATAGGCTGCCTAAGGAGGTGGTGAGCTCCCCCTCACTGGCAGTCTGCAAGCAAAGGTTGGATACACACTTTTCTTGGATTCTTTAGGATGCTTAGGGCTGATCCTGCGTTGAGCAGGGGGTTGGACTAGATGGCCTGTATGGCCCCTTCCAACTCTATGATTCTAAGTACCCTCTAAGTACGATTTGTCAACCAGTTATTGACCCACCTGACAGAATTAGGATCCAGACCGCATTTTACCAACTTGTGACCAAGAATATCATGTGGAACCTTATCAAAAGCTTTACTGAAATCCAGATAAATGTGATGCTCCAGCCTCTGGCTCTCTTCAGCTGCCGCAGACTTGGCTGCCCATCGGGATCCATCCCCAGTGAGGGGGAGCTAACCACCTCTTCAGGCTGTGCGGCACTATTGTGACTGAACAAAATTCTGCCTAATATCCACCTGGCACTTTTCCAGCTCTAATTCAAACCCATTACTGTGAGTCCAGTCCTCGGCTGCTGAGAGGAACTCTCGTCTAAGGAACAGCCTTTCAAAGACTTCAAGAGAGCCATCATGTCATTTCCCCGCCTCCTCTTCTCCAGGCTGAACAGTCCCAAGACCCCCAGCCTTCCCTGGTCGGGCTTCTTGGTCCCCCTCATCCCTCTCTTCTGTGCCTGCTCCGTGGGAACGGAGGCCTCTGGTACTGGGCCCAGGAGGTCAGGTGAGGCCTCCTTCATGCAGCAGACAGCGGCCCTGTGCCACAACCCAGCCCCTCTCAACCCAGCCAGAAAGATAAATTTATCCATTTTCTGATGGATAAGTTGAAGGACTGCAATCTGGATTTTCAGATAGTCAGGTGGATAGGGAATTGGTTAGAGAAGCGCACTCAAAGAGTTGTTGTCAATGGTGTTTCATCAGACTGCAGGGAGGTGAGTAGCAGGGTACCTCAGGGCTCGGTGCTCGGCCCGGTACTTTTTAACATATTCATTAATGATCTAGATGAGGGGGTGGAGGGACTACTCATCAAGTTTGCAGATGACACCAAATTGGGAGGACTGGCAAATACTCCGGAAGATAGAGACAGAATTCAACGAGATCTGAACACAATGGAAAAATGGGCAAATGAGAACAAGATGCAATTTAATAAAGATAAGTGTAAAGTTCTGCATCTGGGTCAGAAAAATGAAAAGCATGCCTACTGGATGGGGGATACGCTTCTAGGTAACACTGTGTGTGAACAAGACCTTGGGGTACAGGGGCATCACGTCAAAATCACAAGATGTCATAGTCCCATTGTATACGGCACTGGTCAGACCACACCTGGAGTACTGTGTGCAGTTGTGGAGGCCTCACTTCAAGAAGGACGTCGATAAAATTGAAAGGGTACAGAGGAGAGCGACGAAGATGATCTGGGGCCAAGGGACCAAGCCCTATGAAGATAGGTTGAGGGACTTGGGAATGTTCAGCATGCGCGGCCCAGCGCGGGGAAAGGCAGCCGCGGCCCGCGGCCCAGTGGTTGGGGACCACCGCTCTACAGGGCAGCCTTTTAAATACTTGAAGATCCCCTCTCAGTCACTTCCTCTCCAGGCTCCCATGGTCTGTTTTCTCCACGACCACAGACCGGGCAGAGACACCATCACAAAATGGAAGGTCCCCCACTGGGTGGAAGATGCTCCAGTCACTGGGAACCTGGGAAGCCTTCTTGGGGAGGGGCCTCCTTCAAGGCAATCGGGGCAGCCCCCTCCCACAGAGGGAAGCCAATCCCCTCCTGAACCCAGAGAGAGGCCTTCCGCGTCTGTACCTGCCAGTGTGAGCTCCCTGGTCTCCAGGAGACCCTGGGGAGTTGTTGCCTGTGCAAGCAGACAAGGCAGGCATAGTCAGACCCTGGCCTTATTCTGCTTCATGTCGGCAGGTCGGGAGTGGCAGCCTATAAGTGTCATAATAAAAAGTAAAAATAAAAAAGAGCGTGTTTTTGTGTGAGCGGCACTCACATATCCCCTGCAATGGCAAGGGAGGGAGGTCACAAACAGGCTGGCAAAAATGCCGGAAGAACTGGTCTCTGTACCCTGCTTTTCTCCCCAAAGGAGTCTTCCCTCCCTCTCTCCACAGCAGACACCCTGTAAGGGAGGGGAGGCTGGGAGAGCCCTGAGAGAACTTAGCCGCTATGCCCAGCTGGCTCTCCAGGCCACCTCCTGTCCAGGCCTTGAGGTGTTTTTGGGACACCCAGCCAGAAGCTGCTTCCCCCTGATCACCCCAATGTGCCTTGCCTCTTCGGGTTGGCAGCTGCTTTCCAGGGCTTTCCTGCCACCCCCAGCCTGGTCCTTTCAGAGATTGAATTCAGGGCTGTCCGCATGCCGAGCAGGTGCCAGATCTGCCCCTGAGCCCCTACCCTTCCTTAAGCAGACTCTCGGCTACGACTGGCATCGGCGCTCCAGCATCTGGGTCACAGGAGGGCCCTTGTCAGCACCACCTGGCTGAACCTGGGCCCGCTGCACGAAAGGAGGAGTGCCCCCCACCCAGCCGTGCCCCCTCCCCACTGATCCATCTCCTCCTGCCCAGGATTGTAAGATGGGGATGGCACCAAATGTTGGTGCCAGGGAAGAGCTGCTTGCAACTCTCAGAAGCCTGGCCACGGGGAGGGTGGGGCTCCTGGGTGTTGCGTATTATGAAACCCCCCCCCCTTTGCTGAACTGGCACGCAGTGGCCCACAACCAGTGGCATCCCTCGTCGGTCTAGGCTTACACCAAGCCAGACCCCATCTTCCCTGGTCAGCCCTCTGCCCCCTTCCCTCTTCGGCATAACCCTGAGCCCTGCTCCGACGCGTCCTGCATCTCTGCCCCGCCCCCCCACGGCATGGCTGATTCTTCGCTAAATTCACCTGGCCTCTCGCAAGCCAACCCCCGCTTCCCCTGTGGCTCCTGACACACATTTCAGGTAACCAGGGGGCACGGCGAGCCAAAAATGGACAGAAAGCCAATGGCAGAGAGGATGGGAGGAGACATTTCCAAAGGGTACGAGGTCATCGGCCCCGGAGGAGGGGCTGCCTTGGGAGGCGGTGGTCTTGAAGCAGCGGCCTTCCCGCAGTGAGCAGGGGTGAGCTAGATGACTTCTAGGACACCCTCCAGCTCCGGACACGCCAGGGCAGGGTCGTGGTCCTCTGGGGCAGTGGAGGCCGTTCCCGGTGAGAAGGAGGATGCCTCTGGGAGGCTCTTCCCATCCCGAAGGGGCCTGTTTGTTGCTCCCCTGAGAATTGGGACAAGGGGAGGGGAGTTCTGGCGCCTCCTTCCTCCTGCTGTTCTTCTAGGAAGGCACCCACTTTGTAGGCTGTGGGGGGACCTGGGAGTCAGTGGGGAGGCCGAGGGGGAGGGAGCCCGTCCACACAGGCTGTTCCCGAGAGGCTTTGGGTACAAAATGTGCTATCTGTGGGGAGCGGGGTGGGGTGGGGGAGCTGGGAGTCTGTGAGGTGCTGACTCGAGGAAACCCAAAATAGAGAGCAGTGGGGGGGGGGGAGCTGAGGCCGCCGGATGGACAGAGGCGTTGCTCAGGTTTCACTCCAATCAGGGGGCTTAAATATCCACCTGCAGTTAAAAATAAGGATGCCAAGACTCCGGGTCATTTGAAACCCACCCTGATCCTCTTGATGGGAGTTGATGGAGGGAGGAAAGGGAGATCGGAGGGTGCTGGTGAGGAGACCATTGGGCAGGGCACGGGGGTGAAGGGGAGGGGTCTGCAGTGGCCAGGCTAGGAAGGACAGGCGAAGGCCCTCCATTCCCAGGTAACATTTGTCTCAGAGGAGCCTGATGGGGCAGAGGGGCTGAAACAGGCCCTGCTCCTTCCGCTCTTATACTGAACAGCTTTCCAGCTCTGGGGCTACTGGAGCGAAGGAGCATCCACAGCCTTGTCCACGGTGTCTCATGGCCGTGATAGTTAGAGACTTCCAGTCCCTTTTTAGATACATCTCAAGCCCCTGCCACCCACACGTCTAGGGTCAGTGGATCCCGTGAGCCCACTCTGTATTGTAGAATCATGGAATCATGGAGTTGGAAGGGACCTCCAGGGCTATCTAGTCCAACCCCCCAGCAGAATGCAGGAAATTCACAACTACCCGCCCACCCACAGTGACCCCAATTCCAGGCCCAGATGATCTTTCCCCCAGGAAAACCAGGATCCCTGGTCAGTCTGGCCCGGAGGAAATTCACCTCCAGATCCCAGCGTGGCAATCAGCATGTCCCTGGGCACTGACACAATCCCCTCTGCCCACCCACCCACCTACAATCTGCCTACGTTCACAGAATCAGCCTCTCCGTCAGAGCGCTCTCTAGCCTCTGCTTAAAAGCTTCCAAAGAAGGAGAACCCACCACCTCCCGAGGAAGACTGTTCCACTGAGGAACCGCTCTGACTGTCAGGAACGTCTTCCGGATGTCTAGCGGAAAATTCTTTTGAATTAATTTCATCCTGCTGGTTCTGGTCTGAGCCCTCTGCTCCATCCTCTATATGGAAGCCCCTCAAGTATTTGGGGATGGTGATCCTGTCACCTCTTATTCGACTTCTCTCCAGGCTAAACAGACCAGGCTCCCCCAACCTCAGGATTAGCGGAACATCAATGCTGATCTGGCTGGAACAGTAATTGGGTGAAAGAATGCTCTCATCTTTCTCTTGATATTGTTTTTAGTTCTTGTATAACTGGGGGTTTTATGGGGTTTTATGCTGTATTTTAATGGCTTTATATGTGTAAACCACCCCAAGACGATTTGTCGTGAGGGGCGGTATAAATGTATGAACATAAACAAACAACTTTGTGGTGAGATATACTTTATTTTGTCTGCCTTGAATTCTGTCCCCATTAACTTAATTGTCCCCCCTCAGTTTTGTTTTGTTTTTCTTTCAAAAAGGAATAACAGAATGTTCACATAACAATATATTAGTATTATATATTACTGCAAAAAAAACCCCAATTACAACGTAAATCATCATCCATCTAAAAGAGAAAATATTTTAAAAGGAAAAAGACAGCTGTTAATCCTTATCCATAGTTCCTCTTAATATTTGTGAAACAGCCCTGGGGGTGGAGAGTGTCCTGGCTTTCTGAGATGGCCAATCAGGGTGCGGCCAGCAAAGCAGCCAGCGCACCCTGATTGCCCCCCCCTCCAGCTCCCGCCCTTCTTCTCTGGACCCTGGCCACTTTGCTCAGATACCTGAAAGAGACACACAGAGACACAGAGAGCCCTGCAAAATCGCAAATGACCCCTGATTACCTGCTATGGCTCCAGCTGCGAGGGAGAGAGTGAGACAGACAAACTGCAAAGGAGCCCCAAACTGCAAACGATCCTTGCTTCCCTGCTAGGAAGGAGCCCTGATTACCTCCTATGGCTCCTGCTGCTGCTGCTGCTGCTGCCCATTGTATTCATGGTTGCAATGGGCTTTCTTGCTAGTCTTACATAAAGCTTAATTTAATCCACTTCCATAAATCTAATAAATCATGTTGGTTGGTTTGTTAAGAAATTTATACCCCGCCTTCCTCCTTGGACTCAAAGCAGGTTACAAAAAATAAGAGCCCCCATAAAAAACCCATCCTAAAACAGCATTTTCCCACAAAGCGAAGACAGCAAGATCCCTCCTGTCTCCAGCAGTCATCTGACAATCACCTGTTCTGTGGGACACCCTCCCACCCCCACCCACCCACCACAGGCAGCCTGTGGGCGTCAGGCAAGGACCAGCGGCCTGCTGCGTGAGGCTTGGCTGAGCTCTCCGGAGTCGGTGCCCAGCAGAGGGCTGGGCTATAAGGCAGACCCCCAGCCCAGGCCTGCTTTAGGAAACCCAGCAGGCCCTCCTCTGGCAGCCCTGCAGCTGGGAAAGGGGGCCTGAGATGCCAGCTCCCGTCTGGCACATGGAAAAGGCCCAGCTCAATGCCCAGCGGCCTCTCCTGTTTAGAAGGGCCCGGCAAAGGGGCGCTTCAGCAGGACGTTATGGCATCCGGAGGTCTTCCAGGCTAGTGACCACGAACCCAAATGACACCTGTGTGGAGATGTAAGGAGTCTTTGAGCCACAGGTGTCTAACTTTTAGGGGAGCCGGAACATTATGCCCACTCCCTGTCTTCACCAACCCCATGCTTGTTGTGCTCAGAGTGTGGAGGGCATGCTTGCTTCCAGGCATTCTCAGGCAAGGCTGTGGCCCACCAGACTGCTATGAGCATAACAAGATGCATTTGTGAGTCCTAACCGACCCTGGAGGAAGACTTTCGAAACAGTAAACATACCCGGGAGTTCTGCTGGTCATCGTTTGTGTATAAAAGGACGTTTATCTTTTGGAATGTTTGCTTCAGCAGCCACAGAATTTGGGACTCCATAAAAATGTCCACTGGGCAAAAAAAGATAAGAAAGAATCTTCCAGAGGCCTTTCATGCAGTGTGGACTTTGGGGGCTGTGACTGATGGCTGATAATGGAATGTATGTTATTTGTTACTTGTAAATACTTTCATTCATTCATTCATTCATTCATTCATTTGTTCGTCCATCCGTCCGTCCGTCCATTCATTCATTCATTCATTCATTCATTCATTCATTCATTCATTCATTCATTCATTCATTCATTCATTAGACTTGTATACTGCCTCTACCAGCGAGCTGGCTGGTGGCGGTTCACAGAAAAAATAGAACAATATACAACACCTTAAAACATATCCTAAAACAATTCCCAGCATCATGAAATTGGTGGTACTCACAGTTTACTCTTAGAGCCCCCTACCCGTGCATGGGACCCTTGGGCCGGTGTCAATGGTAATATTGCTTGACAGTAGCTAATGAGATGACATGAGGTCCCCGAGGTTGTCTAATGCTGTGCACAGGAACCGGGGTGGGGGGGGGGGGACACCGGATCTCACACCCCAGGATCATTGCCCGGCCCTAATCCAATGCCTGGCGGAAGAGCCCCGTTTTGCAGCCCCTGCGGAACTAATAGAGTCCCGGCAGGGCCCGCAATATCCAGAGACATCAGCAGAGTGCTTAATCAACCGACCCCTCGGCTCCCACCCCTCCAGAGCCATCCCAAGGCAGGGCTACCAAGCTTCAGGTATGATCCAGGCCGAAGAGCAAGGGGTGGGTTGGAAGGTTGACGCAGCAACCAGGGCCGGGATTTCATCTGGCCAGTGCAGCTCCCGGGAGCACCCTGAAGCTGGTGGCCAGTGTCCGGTCTTCCCGAAGAGCTGTACATCAGACAGACAGACAGACAGACAGACAGACAGACAGACAGACAGAGAGGTCTTCTTGTTAATATAGATTCCAAGCCTGATGCGTTTTCCCAGCCAATGATCGCTCCATGTTTTAGTTAGCAACTTTATTTACAATTAATCCAACTAAATGTGACAATATGAGATTCAGAAATATTACAGATCAACAAACCCCACTGCCATATGCTCCCCCTGTTTAAAAATACATGAGCATGCATGGCATTTCTATTCCGGCTAGACTCATCTATATTAAATCTCACGCGTTAAAAAGTGCTAAGTCCCTTTCCAAAGGCATGAGCAGGAAAGATACCCTTGTTGAATCCAGCTCTGAGAAGGTCCTTCGTCTCAGAGTTTATGCAGCGTGTGTGTGAAGAACCGTGTTCCTGCTGGACTGTCTATTGGATGGTGGTCCTCTGAGCATACGAGTGATACATTTGCATACTGTGAAAGCCTAAGTTCACGTGGCCAGTTTCAGCATCCGCATTCCGGTTCTCGCGACTTACACTGGCAGGCGGTTACTCATAAGAAGTGACTCCTGCTATTCTGAGAGGTGGTTTTTGCTGGTTGCTATTCTCAAGGATGCTAACGATGCCTCAGAACAAGGGGGACTAAAACGCCCCTTGCCATTCTAAACAGATTAAATGAGCCTTCGTTAATTCGGGCTGACTTGTGCTAACTGGAGAAGCCAGGCCTATAAAACTGCTCACCAGACACCTTCCCCATTCAACATTCATGACATTCCACTGCGGAGGGATCTCTTGGCTGGGACAGAGCTGTGGCTACAACTGCCCTGCACAATCCAAAACCCCGTGCATGGACACAGCAACCGACACGGGTCCCAAACTCTTCCTGCCAGCACCTCCTGGTGGGCATTAGAAGAGTCCTCAGACCTTTCCCCCACAATGGACACAGGAGAAAGGGGGGCTCGGCCAGGCCCACCGCCAGCTTCACAACTGCTGCCCTTCTGACATCCCATAGTGAGAATGAGGGAAATGCTCAGGAGTGCAATCCATGTGGGGATGAGAGAAGGGAGGAGTGAAGCTCCATCGATTGCTCCCAGTAAGCAGACTTCATTTGAGGAAAATCTCTTCATTGAAGAAATAACAAACTCAGCTTCATGGGGGTCATTGCTAGGACTGAAATCCTAACCAAATGGTCCATTATCGGCCCCTCACCCACAGCCCTCCCAGGGCCAAAAGGTCTGGCACAAAGACTCCTTGTGGGCAAAAGGGGCAGTCTTTTGCCAGCATCTCAGCGGGCACCCATGGCCCCTTAGGGCAACAGCAGTTCCCAGACCCAGCAGGGCAGGGAATCATAGAATCAGAGTGGGAAGGGTCCTCGTGGGCCATCTAGTCCAACCCCCTGCACTGTGCAGGACACTCCCAACCCTCTCGCTCCTCCACTGTCACCTGCCACCCCCTTGAGCCTTCACAGAATCAGCCTCTCCGTCAGATAGCTCTCCAGCCTCTGCTTAAAAATTTCCAAAGATGGAGAACCCACCCCCTCCCGAGGAAGCCTGTTCCACTGAGGAACCGCTCTGGCTGTCAGGAACTTATTCCGGATGGTTAGACAGAATTTAGAATCATAGAATAATAGAGTTGGAAGGGACCTCCTGGGTCATCTAGTCCAACCCCCTGCACTATGCAGGACACTCACAGCTACCTGCCTACCTACAGTGACCCTAATTTCATGTCCAAGTGATCCCATCCACTCTCCAAATATCCAGAATCCAGCCTGGCCTGGAAGAAATTCCCCTCCCATCCCACAGTGGCAATCAGCAATCCCCTGGGCATGCAAGGAAGGGCCACAAGAGGCAAACACTGTCACACTGTCAGGAATTTCTTCCAGATGTTTAGCTGAAAATTCTTTTAAATTATTTATTCATTTATTCATTTGTTTATTTGTTTTATTGTTTTGTTGTTGTTTTGTTTTATTTGTTTTGTTTTATTGGATTGTAATTAATTAATTAATTAAAATTAATTTAATTTATTTCAACCCATTGGTTCTGATCTGACCCTCCAGGGCAACATAAAATAGCTCTGCTCCATTAATGGGTATTTTAATGTGCATGTTGTATGTAGAATCATAGAATCATAGAATCATAGAGTTGGAAGGGGCCATACAGGCCATCTAGTCCAACCCACTGCTCAACGCGGGATCAGCCCTAAGCATCCTAAAGCATCCAAGAAAAGTGTGTATCCAACCTTTGCTTGACGACTGCCAGTGAGGGGGAGCTGACCACCTCCTTAGGCAGCCTATTCATAGAATCATAGAATCATAGAATCATAGAGTTGGAAGGGGCCATACAGGCCCTCTAGTCCAACCCCCTGCTCAACGCAGGATCAGCCCTAAGCATCCTAAAGCATCCAAGAAAAGTGTGTATCCAACCTTTGCTTGAAGACTGCCAGTGAGGGGGAGCTCACCACCTCCTTAGGCAGCCTATTCCACTGCTGAACTACTCTGACTGTGAAAAACTTTTTCCTGATATCTAGCCTATATCGTTGTACTTGAAGTTTAAACCCATTACTGCGTGTCCTCTCCTCTGCAGCCAATAGAAACAGCATCCTGCCCTCCTCCAAATGACAACCTTTCAAATACTTAAATGTTTTAATGTGCAGCTTTGCATTATAACCCGCCGCGAAATGGCTTGCCGTGAATGGCGGGATATAAATATAAATAAATAATTATATTAATCTTCTATATGATAGCCCTTCAAGTCCTTGAAGATGGTTATGATATCATGTCTTAGTCTTCTCTCCAAGCTAAACAGACCTCAGCCATTCCCCCTCACCATCTTTGTTGCCCTCCTCTGGACAAGCTCCATTTTCTCTACACCTTTCTGCAATTGTGGTGCCCAAAACTGAACACAGGACTCCAAGTGAAGTCTAGTCAGAGAGGAGTAAAACAGGAACATCACCTCCCATGATCTGGATACTGGACTTCTTTTAATAAAGCCCAACATCCTGGTTGACTTCTAAGCCAATGGTCTGCAACCTTCCTAAGGCTGCGGACCGGCGGTGGTGGAGAGGGTGATTGTGCGGGCTGTGCATGCACATGCGCATTTGTGGTCGCGCATGGCACAAATGCGTGTGCATAGACCTGCTTCCCTCCCCCCACACACACACACACAAAACGAAGCTTGCCGGGCCACTTTTGCGGCCGATCTGCTTGCGGCCTGGGAAATTTCTTACTGCGGGGGGGGGGGGCGGGGAGAGGGAGCCGCGGCCCGGCGATTGGGGACCTCCGCTCTAAGTGGAGTCCTACTGCTGACTCATGTTCAGTGCCTGGTCTACTAAGACCCCCAGATCCTTTCCATATGTTCTCCTGCCAAGACAAGTCCTCCCCCCCCCATCCTATAGTGATGTACTTGAGTTTTCCTACCTAAATTAAGAACTTTACATTTATCACTATTGAAATTCATTATATGCATTCTAGCCCAGTTTTCCAGCCTGTCAAGATCATCCTGTCTTCTGATTCTGCCTTCTGGTGTGTTTTTACCGCTCACGGTTTAGGGTCATCTGCAAATTGAATAAGTACCTTCTCTATTCCTTCATCCAAATCATTTATGAATGTGTTGAACCCCACAGGACAGATCCCGGAGGCCCTCCACGCGTCACCCCTCTCCAAGATGACAAACCCTTTACAACCACCCTTTGGGTGTGATCTGTCAACCAGTTCTCAATCCACCTGTCAGTAACAGGATCCATACCGCATTTTACCAACTTGTCAATAAGAACATCATGGGGAAATTTATCAAAAGTCTCATTGAAATCAAGGTAAGCTTTAGCCACAGCAATCCCCTGAACGCAATATATAGTGATTACAACCATTATAGTAATTACAACCATCTTTGTAATGTGGCCTGGGAGCATCTCATGTAGCAGAGCCCCACCCTAATATCATTATTTCCTGCTCATTTTGACCCAAAGACTGTCAGCCGAACTCGGCTGCTCAGACACGTGTATTTCCTCACCTACAGACCTTCTTAACATCTGGTGCTCCTCCTCCCCCTTCTTTACCTCTCGCCAGCCTGCTCCTTGTAAGCATCCTTTGCTGTGGTCAGGGAGACAATCAGTTTGGGCTCCGACTGTTGGATCTGGGAAGCCCAAGCTCTTGTCTGCTGCCGGCTGCCATGAGGGGAGGGGAGGAATGCCCATCCCACACATCACCTAGAAGGGAGACATTCGGGGACTAGGATGGAGCACATTGTTATACACAAACTCAGCCAAAGGGAGCAGTTGGTCCAGTCCTCCTGCTGGAAAGAGCAGTTCCAGGATTTGATTCTCGTGTTGGGTCCGGCCATGAGTCTAAGGATGAAGGCCAGAGGAAAACCCTTGTTCCACCCACAACAGCTTCAGGAACTCCTGTCAGAAGCCGGCAACAAACTGGAGACTAAATCCAAAATGATCTTGGTGACTTGCCCAGGTCACCTGAAGATGTGCTAGACAAACAATGTGACCAGGCAGTGAACTGATGGAGCAGAAGCGAAGTGCGCTTGTTTTGAAAACAGGTCCACCACCACACAAGGAGTCACTTGCCCACAGCTAAGAGGCAAATTCGGAAAACTCAACAAGGGCCACAGGATTGGAAAAGGTCAGTTTACATTCCAATCCCAAAGAAGGGCAATGCCAAAGAATGTTCAAACTACCGCACCATTGCACTCATCTCTCATGCTAGCAAAGTTATGCTCAAAACCCTACAAGCTTTGTTGTTGTTAGGTGCGAAGTCGTGTCCAAACCATCGCGACCCCATGGGCAATGATCCCCCAGGCCTTCCTGTCCTCTCCCATTCCCCGGAGTCCATTTAAGTTTGCACCGACGGCTTCAGTGGCTCTATCCAGCCACCTCATTCTCTGTCGTCCCCTTCTTCTTTTGCCCTCAATCACTCCCAACATCAGGCTCTTCTCCAGGGAGTCCTTCCTTCTCATGAGGTGGCCAAAGTATTTGAGTTTCATCTTCAGGATCTGGCCTTCTAAGGAGCAGTTAGGGTTGATCTCCTCTAGGACTGACCGGTTTGTTCGCCTTGCAGTCCAAGGGACTCGCAAGAGTCTTCTCCAGCACCAGAGTTCAAAAGCCTCAATTCTTTGACACTCGGCCTTCCTTATGGTCCAACTTTCACAGCCATACATTGCAACTGGGAATACCATAACCTTGACTAAACGCACTTTTGTTGGCAGGGTGATGTCTCTGCTTTTTAGGATGCTGTCTAGATTTGCCATAGCTTTCCTCCCCAGGAGCAAGCGTCTTTTAATTTCTTTGCTGCAGTCCCCATCTGCAGTGATCTTGGAGCCCAGAAAAATAAAATCTGTCACTACCTCCATTTCTTCCCCATCTATTTGCCAGGAACTGATAGGGCCGGATGCCATGATCTTCGTTTTCTTGATGTTGAGTTTCAAGCCAACTTTTGCACTCTCCTCCTTCACCCGCATCAACAGGCTCTTTAGTTCCTCTTCACTTTCTGCCATTAGAGTGGTATCATCTGCATATCTGAGGTTGTTGATATTTCTCCCTGCAATCTTGATCCCAATTTGTGACTCCTCTAATCCTGACTTTCTCATGATGTGCTCCGCATGCAAGTTAAATAGGCAAGGCGACAGTATACAGCCTTGCCGAACTCCTTTCTCAATTTTGAACCAATCAGTGATTCCATGCTCGGTTCTCACTGTTGCTTCTTGACCTCTATATAGGTTTCTCAAGAGACAAATAAGATGCTCTGGTATTCCCATCTCTTTAAGAACTTGCCACAATTTGTTGTACTCCACACAATCAAAGGCTTTAGCATAGTCAATGAAGCAGAAGTAGATGTTCTTCTGGAACTCCCTAGCTTTCTCCATGATCCAGCATATGTTGGCAATTTGATCTCTAGTTCCTCTGCCTCTTCGAAATCCTGCCTGTACTTCTGTACTTTGAGCAAAGTTATGCTCAAAATCCTACAAGCTAGGCTCCAGCAATATGTGGACCAAGAACTTCCAGAAGTACAGGCAGGATTTCGAAGCGGCAGAGGAACTAGAGATCAAATTGCCAACATACGCTGGATCATGGAGGAAGCTAGGGAGTTCCAGAAAACCTTTGAAATGATTTTGCCACATTGAGCAGGATTTCCCTTGCAAGAGGAGACTGAGAAGTGAACAGCTCAAGCCTCCCTCCACCCCCTGCCACAGTATCACTTTATGGTCCCCGAAGTGGCCAGCTTTATTGTTGCTGCCTCTTTACCCCAAATTGCCCAGTTCTTCTCAGTGTTGTTAATTTTTTTTAGATGGGTAGGCTCAGGGGCGCAAGCAACTGTAACCACACCGCCCCCAAAACATGTTGCTGGAGTCCACTTGGACAATGAGTTGCTCTGTATGTCTGGCGTGGCTGAGCATGGCTTCCCACATGAACCACCCCTGCTGGCACTCGCTAATCCACTCCAGCTTCACCCCTGGTTTCCGCACACCCTCACTCCCCCCCCCCTTCGTCTTTTGCAGATCCACCAAGTGGAGGGCTACCTGGGCAGTGCTGGCCAGGAAATCTGTATAGATCTTTGCAAAACTGAGGAAACTCTGTCGTTGCCTCTTCATTTTTAGAGGGGTGGGGGCAATTCCAGCATGTCCTACCGCTTGGCCAGGTCCATTTCCAGCCCTAAGCTGGAGATGCGGTCCCCTAAGAAGTCCATCTTTGCTTTATGAAACTCACGCTCAGACAGTTTGGTAAAGAGATGGTTTTCACTTGGATGCGTTAGGACAGCCGGCACCGCCTGTATACGATCCCCCACCATCTTAGAGTAAATCCAAACATCATCCAACTAGCACCCCCTTGAAGAGGAGGCCATGCAGGACTTTGTTAATCAAGTTCACAAATACCACCAGTGCCTCAATGAGGCCATATGGAAGAACAAAGGACTCAGATTGCCCCAGGGGGGTGTTGAGAGTTTCCACATGACATGTGGAGGCCCCAGCCTGGGGGCAGCTGTAGGCAGCTGATACGGTTGGGCTGGTGGCAGCGGAGACCCTGGCTGCAGCACCATGCGCTGGACCAAATTCCGGACCGAGTCCTTAGGAAAGGAGGGTCATTTGCGGGGATCAAAGGGGCCAATTTAGGCAGAACAACCTTAGAGGGAGCGAAAAGTAGACATGCCCAAATGCTAATGCAAGAAGTTCCTGAGACAAGGTCATGGAGACAGAGTGATTGGTGCATAATTGGAGTTCAGAAAAATTGTGGACAGTTCAGAAATATAGTGGAATGGGGAAATGCCGGGCTCTAAGGGTTACTTAAAAGTGTGTGTTTGTGTGTATGGGGGGGGGGGACTATCATACACACTGTCAAACCCTTGAGGAAGATCTCAAAATGGAATGGATGAGGTGACTGAAGTGGAACATCTTGTACTAATGGGTGACTTCAACTACCCTCCCACTGATCGGGAAAAGATATGTTTGAGTCATGAAATGGATGGATGTGGCTTGTTCAAAAGAAACAGCAAAGGTTGGAGTGGTGCTTTATGTGAGGAGAGGGCTTGTGAGCCTTGGAAGAGAGACCACGAAGGAAGCCCAGGGTTGCCATGCAGGGGCGGGCAATGGCCAATGGCCTTTGAACATCTCTTGCCTTGACAACCGCATCCATCAGTGGCTACTACCCACCTTGACTAAAGGCAGTCAACCTCTGGATCCGAGGGGCAAGAGGAAAACTGTGGGGGAGGCCTTCGCCTTGGTGCCCTTGTTGGTGCTCCAGAGCCACTGGTTGGCCAGTATCTGAGACAGGATAGACTGGACTGGGTGGACCTGATCCAGCAGGGCACTTTTCAGTTTCTTCTCTTCCGATGGAGAGCCTGAAGGCTGAGCGTTGGTGATGTGACTCTGGGGCCTCATCCCTGGACAGAGCTGTGGGGATCCCGCCTTCAACCCCCCCCCCCACCACCACCACCGCTGGTGCTTCATGGATGTTGTTTGTTGCATAGTCTTTGGCCTCCTCTCCTGCCTTTCCTTGTGGCGTGCAGGAGAACGGCAAGACGCTTTCCCTCGCTGGCTGAGGCCATCGGTGTCCAGAATTTGGCAGGGACCACGGGAGTGACGTGGGCTGGCTGGACAGCCGCATGCAGGGTCCGTATGAAGGGCCAAGGCCCACGGCAGACAATGATCTAAGTCTGACCCCCCACCCCCCCACCCCCCGCCAAGTGCACACACCGATCCACATCCATTCTTACCTAACCAGCCTTGTGTAATCCAAGAGCCCTGAAAAATCCACCGACAGGGCTGTACAGCATCTCCCCGCCCTGCCGGCTCTCTAATTACCCTTCCCTCCGCAAAAGCCCATCTTGATTTACCTCCGACTCATCTCCTCTTATTTTTAGCCTGCCCTCCTTCACTTGGAGCCCCCCTTTTTCCACCGGCCTCTTTGCCTGTCCCCCTTTCTTAATAAGGCGATAAGAAAATGCCGTCAAATTTAGGCCATGAGAAGTCAAGGCAGAGAGGACAGCAGGAGGGAGGGGGCTTGGGGGAGAGCTCACGGAGGGGATTTGGGGTCTCCAGAAGAGCAGCCTTCTATCCAGCCCCCACACAAACATACACACAACATGCACACATGCACAAGCACACACATGGGCACGTGTGCAGGCCTCTCCCGCAGCACCCAGTTCCCCAAGGTTTAGGGATCGCAGCTGCCCAGGTCAGGGAGCCCTGTGCCCGCGGCAGCTCTGGATCACCCATATACATATATAGGCAGGGAGCGGAGGGGTGGGGTGTCCGGCAGTGCCAAATGCCTCGGAGAGCGCCAGCCCCCTGGCCCCTGGGCCCTCCCCCTCCAGCTGCTTTTATGGCCGGCCTGTCACTCCCCCCCTTGCTTGTGAAGCATTGCACCCCTTGGCGTGGCTGTCACCACCCCGGAGCAGGGGCCCCCCTCCCCCAGCTCGCCTGGCCTCCTCCTGTGTCAGCAGAGAGCCAAGACGTCCACTCTGGTTCCCTGCCCCACCAGCCACCTTAAAGAGAGGCAGGGAGCAGACGAGGCAGGAGAGAGGGAGGGGAAGAAGAAAGGAAGGAAGGAAGGAAGGAAAGAAGGAAAGAAAGAAAGAAAGAAAGCAAGAAGGAGGGGGAGAAAGAAAAAAGGCGGCGGCAAGAACCAAGAGAGACCATCTTTTGGGGTCCTTTGACCTCTTCGTCCACAGGGGAGGGGGAAGGACCACGGACCACAGGACCACCTCTCCCTCTCTCTCTCTCCCCCTGGGCTCCGGGCACCCCTTCCTTTCCGAAGTCTCCCCGCCGCCGGATCAGGATGAAGGGCCTCCGGCTGGTGCTGGCCGTCCTGCTGCTGGCCGTGGCCGGCCCCCTGGCCCAGGGTGAGGATGGGCTGGATTTCCCGGAATACGACGGCATCGACCGGGTGGTGGACGTCAACGCCAAGAACTACAAGGCCGTCCTCAAGAAGTACGAGGTGCTGGCCCTCCTCTACCACGAGCCCGTCGAGGACAACAAGGCCTCCCAGCGGCAGTTCGAGATGGAGGAGCTGATCCTGGAGGTAAAGCTCACGGGGGCGGCAAGGGCCCCCCAGGGAGGGGAACGCCCGGGAGGATGCCAGCCAGCTCCCTGCGAAGAAGGGAGGCCTCCAGGGCCAGCTGCGCCTCACCAAGCTCCCCCCCCCCCTCACCTGGCTCCAGCCGCAAATTTCCCGATCTGGAGCTGGCAACCTGGTGGCCGGGGGGGGGGGACTGGGCAGGCGTGGAGTGAATGCGACCCCTGTCCCAGCACCAGCCGGCTTTGGGGCCCCAGAAATGAAGCAGAGGAAGTCGAGGGGAGACCTGGGAAGCAGCAGAGACAGGGTTGGGTGGGGGACAAAGGTAGAGGGGACAGGGGTTGGATGCACACTTCTCTTGGATGCTTTAGGATGCTCTGGGCTGATCCTGCGTTGAGCAGGGGGTTGGACTAGATGCCCTGTATGGCCCCTTCCAACTCTAGGATTCTGTGATTCTATAATTTGCAGAGGGGTCTACAGCAGCCGGGTCACTCAGCTGGCTTGTCTGGCCCAGTAGGGCTGCACCTGACCCACCCTGCAGGTGGCTGCAGAACCGGGTGGACTCCACCAGTGCAGCTGCTGCCTGCCTCTTGGGCAAAGAGCAGGAGACAACAGGAAGCCGGAGGGATGGAGGGAGGCCCAGGGGCTGGTGGGATCTGCTCATGTGTGAAAGTGGCCTTGGGGAGGGCAGGGGGAGAGGGTCCCTTCTGCTGCTTCTGGACTGCCCTGCCAGCGCCTAGGTTGCTCTGGGCCAGACTCTGGGCAAAGTAGGCAATGGCAGGGAGGGGGGGTCTGCCCCCATCAGACTGCTGTGCGATGGTGCTAAACCTCCCCCCCCCCCCAGCATAATCTGCAGGGCCTCGTGGTCCCGTCTGACACCCGCCCTGCATGCAGAAGATCCCCAGTTAGGTCCCCGGCCCCTCTGGGGCAGGAAGGACCAAGTGGGGCGGGGGGAAAGGAAAGAGCCATCGCAAGTCCCCCCAGCCAGCCCAGGGCCCAACTGGAGAAGGGCTCTTCAGGAGGATGCCTGCTCCCCTTCCCAGGACTGGTGTGTGTGTCCCACGGCGGGGGGGGGGGGGTCTTGCAGCCTCCCTCCCCCAGCAACTGGCTAGATCAGGCACCTGTAATCGGAGTCTTGCTGGGGCAGGAAAGAGAATCTCACCCTTGCGTCGTCCTTAGAGGCCTGGAATAGTTTCCTTGCCAGTCGGGGGGGTGGGGGGTGGACAGGACAGCATTCCAGCCAGAAGCCCAGGTCTGCGGACCACGTCCTCCCAAGGACTCGACCCTGAGCATGCCGGGCAGACTCCCTGGAGGGAAGTCACACTGCCCCCCCCCCCCCGCCAAGGAGAGGATGAAGGGGCTGGAGTGCTCCAAGGGGGCCAGGGGGGAGGTGGCAAAATTGGAGGGGCCCAGGGTTTCTCCAGCCCCATCCCTCCCCGACCCCCAGCCAGGGCGTCTCTGCTGGGCTTCCTCCTGGTGCCGTCCTTGGGGCCGTCTGGGTTCATTTCCCGCAGTGAAATGTTGTTAAGCTGCCAGGTGACTTCCAGTTGTTAAGCTGCCAGGTGACTTGGGCAGCAGAGATTTCTTTAAAAATCTCCAGACCCACAACTGGACATCCCCCGTTAGGACGGCCAGGAAAGAAACCCTCAGTGAGGCCATAAAATGGGCTGAGCGGCCCCCGGAATATCCCAGAGGCAGAGCGGGGAGGGTCTTGGTGGGACAGAGCCCCCTCCCCTCCCCCCGAGGACGAGGGCTCCCAAAGAGGCCGGCTGGAGCAGGCATCTCAGTGGGCTCTCTGGACAAGCGGGGGGGGGGGGGAGCTGAGGAGGGGCTGTTGCTTCTGCTCCAAGGGGTGCCTTGTGTCCCTGCCGGCCTGCCTGAGCCCTCCTGCCAGCTGAGAGGGGACAGGAAAGGCGGGGGGGGGGGGGTGGCTGCCACCAAACCCTTGCAGTTGGCACATCTGCCCAAGCCTGCCTGCCTGCCTGCCTCCTGAGGCCCTTTTCTGACAGCCTCCCCTTTGGGGACCCAGTGCCTTTCCCAGGTTCTCCTTAGTTGCCAGATGGCGAATCCTCTCCCGTGCCCTGGCCCCAGGGTGCCCCGGTTGGCTGCCCTCGCTCCGAGTACTCCTGGGGGGGGGGCAGGTGGGCCCAGGGATCCGCAGCCTGTCCTGGTCCTTCGGCATGGCTGGTGTGCCTCTGGATGGAGCCCACCGGCTGCTGAGAGCACAATCCCAAGACGGCTTGGGCGTGAAGTCACCTCCACTCCCAAAATATCTGCGGAAGTCTGCTGTTCCCGGTGGGTTGGCAAGAATGGGGGGGGGGGCGCCATTCCAAGACAGGGACTGGACCGCCTTGGACAGCTGCAGCCAGAGGCCCCTGAGCGGCAGCCACCCTCCTCCTGCTCTGAGTGCCAGCAGCGTGTTTGAGGGCACCGGACACCCCTCTCTGGGACCCCCGTTGTTCTTGGGGGTCTCCTCCGGCAGTGCTTCTGCAGGCCGGAGCTCAAATTGCCCCGATGTTCGATAACCTGCTCAGGAAATCCTGGGTGCACAGCCAAGGGTGGGTGGCTGCTGGAGGCCAAAACACACCCCCTTGGACCAGGCCCTGGCTGCATGTGGGCAGCGGGGGAGGGGGGGTGCCTGGGTACAGTAGGGAGCCTGGAGATGCCTATGGCTGATTGGCCCCTGAATTGTGGCTGGGTCTCCACTGAATATGACTCACATGCCTGCCCTCGCCAAGATGCCAGAGCTGGCAGTCGATGGCCCGTGTCAGGCGTCTGGAATTGGATGCCATGTCTCTGGCAGTGTGGGCGGGGGGCTGCTGGTGCTGGGAGATATCGGGGATGGGGTTCGCCCTAAAAGGGATGAGGACAGCCCTCTGCAGCAAAGTTCTGCACTAAGACCCAGCTGGGCCTCCCCACGGCCTCCCGTTTCTTCCTTCTTCTCAAAAGGCCCTGCTGGGTTTGCGTGGCAAAGCCTCACCTCAGGTCCAAGGGTGAGTGCCTCTGACCATGTGCAGATGGCGTTACTTGTACCCCCTAGCCACCAAGCACTAGCCTTGCGGGATCAGGAAAGGTGCAGGAGGCGGTGCCTTTCCTGCCAGCCTGGGCCCCAGTTGCCCCACTTGTCCCAGTTGCCCCAGTTGTCCCAGTTGCCCCAGTTGCCCGCTGCTCTGCCCTCTCCCCCCCCCATGACGCTCTCTGAAAGGGCTGCATTCTCTCTCTCTCTCTCTCCTTCTCTCTCTGTCTCCGTCTCTTCCTCTGGTCTCCGCCGTCTGCATCTTCTTCCTAGTTAGCAGCCCAAGTCCTGGAAGATAAAGGGGTGGGCTTTGGCCTGGTGGATGCCGAGAAGGACGCGGCCGTGGCCAAAAAACTAGGTACCCAGAGCGGGTGGTGAATGCTGGGAGGGAGGCAGGGAGGGAGGGGGGAGGGAGGGAGGGAGGGAAGGGGTGCTGTGGGGAGCCTTCCCCTTGCACAAAAGGCCAAGGAGCAGACAAGCCCATGCTGTGTGGGGGGGGGGAGAGCACTGGGAGGGCTGACAAGGTGCCAGAGTGCCCCCACCCCTCCACCCCACCCACCCCGGCAGGGGCTGAGCAAGGCTGGCAAATCAGCAGGAGACCCGAGACAGGCTGCTGGGTGGCCAGCCTAGTATTACAGCTCCTCTCCAGGCCACAGAGATCAGTTCCCCTGGAGAGAACGGACGCATTGGAGGGGGCACTCTAGGACTCCGTGCCCCACTGATGTACCTGTTCTCCTCAAGTCCCATCCTCCAGTCTCCAGGAGTTCCTCAACAGCCCCCCCCCAACTCCCACTAGGACCCAGGGAGGACTTGGGAGTCCCACCCAGACCAGAGGCCTAGGGTGAAAGGGGGGCACCCACAGGACCGGCAAGAGGGAGCTCTGGAGCCCCAGCCAGGCCCCCTCCGCACGGGACTTGCAAGAGGGAGCTCTGCAGCCCCAGCCAGGCCCCCTCCCCAAGGGACTTGCAAGAGGGAGCTCTGGAGCCCCAGCCAGGCCCCCTCCCCACGGGACTTGCAAGAGTGAGCTCTGGAGCCCCAGCCAGGCCCCCTCCCCACGGGACTTGCAAGAGGGAGCTCTGGAGCCCCAGCCAGGCCCTCTCCCCACAGGACTTGCAAGAGGGAGCTCTGGAGCCCCAGCCAGGCCCCCTCCCCACGGGATTTGCAAGTGAGCTCTGGAGCCCCAGCCAGACCCCCTCCCCACGGGACTTGCAAGAGTGAGTTCTGGAGCCCCAGCCAGGCCCCCTCCCCACGGGACTTGCAAGAGGGAGCTCTGGAGCCCCAGCCAGGCCCCCTCCCCACAAGACTTGCAAAAGGGAGCTCTGGAGCCCTAGCCAGGCCCCCTCCCCACGGGACTTGCAAGAGTGAGCTCTGGAGCCCCAGCCAGGCCCCCTCCCCACGGGACTTGCAAGAGTGAGCTCTGGAGCCCCAGCCAGGCCCCCTCCCCACGGGACTTGCAAGAGTGAGCTCTGCAGCCCCAGCCAGGCCCCCTCCCCACGGGACTTGCAAGAGTGAACTCTGGAGCCCCAGCCAGGCCCCCTCCCCACGGGACTTGTAAGAGGGAGCTCTGGAGCCGCAGCCAGGCCCCCTCCCCACGGGACTTGCAAGAGTGAGCTCTGGAGCCCCAGCCAGGCCCCCTCCCCACGGGACTTGCAAGAGTGAGCTCTGGAACCCCAGCCAGGCCCCCTCCCCACGGGACTTGCAAGAGGGAGCTCTGGAGCCCCAGCCAGGCCCCCTCCCCACAGGACTTGCAAGAGTGAGCTCTGGAGCCCCAGCCAGGCCCCCTCCCCACGGGACTTGCAAGAGTGAGCTCTGGAGCCCCAGCCAGGCCCCCTCCCCACGGGACTTGCAAGAGGGAGCACTGGGGTGCTTTCCAGGGCCTGGTGGGCCTTCTGCTGGCGCCTTAGGCTGTGGCCACCTCCCCCTCCCCCTGCAGGGCTGACCGAGGAAGACAGCGTCTACGTCTTCAAGGAGGACGAGGTAATCGAGTACGATGGAGAGTTCTCAGCCGACACCCTGGTGGAATTCCTGCTGGACGTAAGTGCCCTGGCTGGTGGCTACGTGCCACGTGACCGACTTTTGTATCCCTCCTTCCTTCCTTTCCCTCCTCGCCCTGCAAGGTCTTGCCTAATTGCTCAGGGGAACAGCCAGAGAGATGCCCAGAAGGCTGTGGGCTGAGCCAAATGGCCTCTAAGGGCCCTCCCAGCTCTATGATTTTGACGGGCAGTTGGACATTTGTGGCTCCTGCAGGATCATGGGCGGCTGGGGGCTTCCTCAGCCTTCTCCCCGTCCCTGCCCAAGAAGGCGAGGTGGAAGTATGGCTTCCTGCCCAGTCCCGGCCACGAGGAGCTCCACTTGGGACTCCCAAATGGGGATCCTGCCGCTCTTAATGTCCTCCTGCGCATGCCTTGGCTCTTCCCCCGCCCCACCTCCTTTGTCCTCGGGGCCTCCTCACCAGGCCTTTCCAGCACCCGCGGTGGGCCTCAGGGAAGGGCGCTGGGCGGGGTCCCTCCGGCCTCTGACCGCTCAGCGCTTGGTATTCCCCGGCAGGTGCTGGAGGACCCGGTAGAGTTCATCGAGGGAGATCACGAGCTGGAGGCCTTTGAGAACATAGAAGACGAGCCCAAACTCATCGGCTACTTCAAGAACGAAGACTCCGAACGTACGTGCAGCAGGGCGGGGGGAGGGGGGGCGTGGGGCTGGGCGGCTCGCAGGGGCGACCCCATGAGTGACTCAGATGTGGAATCTGCGGCCCGAGGATGGAGTGAGGGCCACAAGAAGAAACAGCCTGCCAAGGGGATTTATTTATTTTATCAGCTTTTTATACCACCCATCCAAGTAACCCTACCATGGATAATATACAATGGGGCTGATGGGGTTCTCCACATTCAGAAGCACTAAACCTCTGAAGTCCAGAGCCAGGAGGCAACCTCAGGGGAAGGCCTCGGCCTCTCTGCCCTGTGGCTGGCCCTGCAGAGGAACTGGCTGGCCCCTGGGTGAGACGGGAGGCTGGACTGGAGGGACCCTCCCTGGCCTGACCCAGCAGGGCTCTTCCGAGGGTCTTCCCAGGGGAAGGCCTCGGCCTCCCTGCCCTGTGGCTGGCCCTGCAGAGGAACTGGCTGGCCCCTGGGTGAGATGGGAGGCTGGACTGGAGGGACCCTCCCTGGCCTGACCCAGCAGGGTTCTTCCGAGGGTCTTCTCAGGGGAAGGCCTCGGCCTCTCTGCCCTGTGGCTGGCCCTGCAGAGGAACTGGCTGGCCCCTGGGTGAGATGGGAGGCTGGACTGGAGGGACCCTCCCTGGCCTGACCCAGCAGGGCTCTTCTGAGGGTCTTCTCAGGGGAAGGCCTCGGCCCCTCTGCCCTGTGGCTGGCCCTGCAGAGGAACTGGCTGGCTCCTAGGTGAGATGGGAGGCTGGACTGGAGGGACCCTCCCTGGCCTGACCCAGCAGGGCTCTTCTGAGGGTCTCCTCAGGGGAAGGCCTCGGCCTCTCTGCCCTGTGGCTGGCCCTGCAGAGGAACTGGCTGGCCCCTGGGTGAGGCGGGAGGCTGGACTGGAGGGACCCTCCCTGGCCTGACCCAGCAGGGCTCTTCTGAGGGTCTTCTCAGGGGAAGGCCTCGGCCTCTCTGCCCTGTGGCTGGCCCTGCAGGGGAACTGGCTGGCCCCTGGGTGAGACGGGAGGCTGGACTGGAGAGACCCTCCCTGGCCTGACCCCGCAGGGCTCTTCTGAGAGTCTTCTCAGGGGAAGGCCTCGGCCTCTCTGCCCTGTGGCTGGCCCTGCAGGGGAACTGGCTGGCCCCTGGGTGAGACGGGAGGCTGGACTGGGGAGACCCTCCCTGGCCTGACCCAGCAGGGCTCTTCTGAGGGTCTCCTCAGGGGAAGGCCTCGGCCTCTCTGCCCTGTGGCTGGCCCTGCAGAGGAACTGGCTGGCCCCTGGGTGAGACGGGAGGCTGGACTGGAGGGACCCTCCCTGGCCTGACCCAGCAGGGCTCTTCTGAGGGTCTTCTCGGGGGAAGGCCTCGGCCTCTCTGCCCTGTGGCTGGCCCTGCAGAGGAACTGGCTGGCCCCTGGGGGAGACAGGAGGCTGGACTGGAGGGACCCTCCCTGGCCTGACCCAGCAGATCTTCTGAGGGTCTTCTCGGGGGAAGGCCGAGGCCTCTCTGCCCTGTGGCTGGCCCTGCAGAGGAACTGGCTGGCCCCTGGGTGAGGCGGGAGGCTGGACTGGAGGGACCCTCCCTGGCCTGACCCAGCAGGGCTCTTCTGAGGGTCTTCTCAGGGGAAGGCCTCGGCCTCTCTGCCCTGTGGCTGGCCCTGCAGGGGAACTGGCTGGCCCCTGGGTGAGACGGGAGGCTGGACTGGAGGGACCCTCCCTGGCCTGACCCAGCAGGGTTCTTCTGAGGGTCTTCTCGGGGGAAGGCCTCGGCCTCTCTGCCCTGTGGCTGGCCCTGCAGAGGAACTGGCTGGCCCCTGGGGGAGACGGGAGGCTGGACTGGAGGGACCCTCCCTGGCCTGACCCAGCAGGGCTCTTCTGAGGGTCTTCTCGGGGGAAGGCCTCGGCCTCTCTGCCCTGTGGCTGGCCCTGCAGAGGAACTGGCTGGCCCCTGGGTGAGGCGGGAGGCTGGACTGGAGGGACCCTCCCTGGCCTGACCCAGCAGGGCTCTTCTGAGGGTCTTCTCAGGGGAAGGCCTCGGCCTCTCTGCCCTGTGGCTGGCCCTGCAGAGGAACTGGCTGGCCCCTGGGTGAGATGGGAGGCTGGATTGGAGGGACCCTCCCTGGCCTGACCCAGCAGGGCTCCTCTGAGGGTCTTCTCAGGGGAAGGCCTCGCCCTCTCTGCCCCGTGGCTGGCCCTGCAGAGCAACTGGCTGGCCCCTGGGTGAGACGGGAGGCTGGGCTGGAGGGACCCTCCCTGGCCTGACCCAGCAGGGCTCTTCTGAGGGTCTTCTCAGGGGAAGGCCTGGGCCTCTCTGCCCTGTAGCTGGCCCTGCAGAGGAACTGGCTGGCCCCTGGGTGAGACGGGAGGCTGGACTGGAGGGACCCTCCCTGGCCTGACCCAGCAGGGCTCTTCTGATGTTCTTATGCCAGGTGGCTTCTGGGCCACGGAAGAAGACATGTATCAGCCAGCCACCCTCTTCCTCCTGCCCTCTTTCCCACTCCGTATTACGGGCCCAAAACCAGCTTCATGTGCGAGGCCTGTGAGCCAGACTGACAGAGTGTCTCACAGTCACCACTTTCTTTTGGTGACCACCATTCTGGGCACAGAAGGATGGAGCCCCTCCGACTTTGGGGCATGAGCCTGGCTCCCCTTCCCTCATCTTGCTTTCCGCAGACCCTCCACCTCTGTGGCTGTGGAGCTGCCAGTGTCATCCCTTGCTGCCTCTCTTTCCGTGGCATCTCTTTCAGTGGCTGGCTTGGCCCTTCTGGGGCTTCAGCTGGCTGCATTCCTCCCTGAGCTGGGGCTGGTTTTGCAGAGAAGGCGGGGCTGACGTCCTCCTCCTCCTCCCCCCCCCTGCAGATTACAAGGCCTACATAGATGCTGCAGAGGAATTCCACCCCTACATCCCTTTCTTTGCCACCTTTGACAGCAAGGTACGTGGCTGTGTTGGGGGGGGTGAGGAGTTCTGAGTGCCACCGAATCACAGCCGTGGGGGTGTCCGAGGCAAGAGGGGCCAACCTTGTACTCCTGGGGAGGGGAGGGGAGGGGAGGGGAAGGGAGGGGAGGGGAGGGGAGGGGAGGGGAGGGGAGGGGTGGGGCGGGGGTGTCTCCCACCCAAGCACTGACCAGGACCAAGCGTGCTTCCCTTCTGAGCTAGTCTTGGCCTGAGCAGGTCAAGGCGGGAGATGTGGAGGGTCGGCTTGCCCCGGCCTGCCCCTCCCGAGGTCACCCTTCCAAATACTAGCCAGGGCTGCCCACACCCAGCTCGCCAGACCAGCACCTGCCCCTCTTCACCACTACACCACACTGGCCCCAGTTTGGAAGGGGGACTGGCCGAAGGGTGCCCAGGGGGATCCCAGCCTGACACTTTCACCTTTACCCCCCCACACACACACACACACAAACACACACAAACACACACGCACACGCACACACCTTCCCCACTTGGATGGCAGGGGGTCAAGCCCGGGAAGGGGAAGGGGGAGCAGCCCGTTCCTCCCCCTCCTTCCTTAGAGCCCCTCTGCCCCTCCCTCCCTCTCCTCTCCGCAGGTGGCCAAGAAATTGTCTCTCAAACTGAATGAGATCGATTACTACGAGCCCTTCATGGAGGAGCCCGTGACCATCCCAGACAAGCCCAACAGCGAGGAAGAGATCATGCAGTTCCTGGAGGAGCACAAGAGGTGAGGACAGCCGCCCGGGGGGAGGGGGACGGGGGGGGGTGAGCAGGCACGGCTTGAAAAGCTGGAGCCACTTTTTATATCCCACTGCCCGGCCTTCCCTTCTTCTCCCCACAACAGACACGCTGGGAGGGAGGTGGTGCTGAGAGAGCTCTGAAAGGATTGCTCAGTCAGAACAGCACTATCAGGGCTGTGACTGGCCCAAGGTTGCCCAGGTAGCTGCAGGGGGAGGAGGGAGTAAAATGTAGAATTTGCTTCCTGAGGATGTAGCGATGGCCACAGAAGAAGATTCCCGGAAGAGGAGTCTGTCCGTGGCTGCCAGCCGTGCTGATTGAGGGGAGCCTCCAGATTCAGGGGCAGTCTGCTGCTTGTTCTTCTGGTTTCTCCCAGAGGCTGGGAAGCCATAGGGCAGCCGGGTCTGGGGGTATTGGGGGGGGGCGATCTCAGGGAGGGGGGTGAGATTTATTTATTTATTTAATAGCCACCTTTCGACCCGTCAGAACTTAATGCAGCTCACGATGCCAACGAAGCCCACAATGTAAAAACTCCCGTTTGGTCTGCCAAGAAAGGAAATCAGCCAAGCTCAGTCCAAAATGAAGGGGGGGGGGGGCAGGCAGAACTCCCTGGAGAGGTTGTGCCATAATCCCGGAGGGCCACCAACAAGGGGAAGTCTGGGGAGGGGAGGGGAGGGACCTCAGAGAGCCCCCCCCCCCAAAGCTGCCTGTCCAGGAGGCTCCCTCCCAGGGCTCCCTCTCCTCTGTCTCTGGGCAGACCCATTGGCAGGGCAGGGGCGGGGGGCGGGGGGGGCAGTATTATTTTCCCCTTTGTGGCCCAGTCAGCCCAGCGCCATCCCTTCTCCTCCGCCTCCTGGCACGGGCATCGCATGGCATTGGGGCTGGGTTGCCATGGCAGCCCCTCTCCACCACCACCACCACCCCCCCCCCCCTCTGGGCTTGGCCGCTTGTTCCCCTCTGCCACACAATGCTGGGGTCTCATTCCCTCCCCCCCCCCCCCGCGCGCTTTCTGCTGCTGCCTGCCTGCCTGCCCAGAGGGGGCTGCTTCCCAGGCCCCTCCCTAAGATGTCCCCGTGAAACGTCCCTTCCACGTCCCTCTCGGAAGAAGTGGCACGGTGGTGACTCAGCCACACATGGGCAGGGAGGGAGCCCTTATCCGTTCAGCCCCCCCCCCCCCCCAAGCGTGTGGGCGACAAGCTGATGGCCCCCTTCTATGGGGTGCCTGGGACCACCGGGCACAGCTGGAACACCCCCCACCTCACCCCCTCTCCAACCACCTGGGGGCCTGGCCCTACCTCTGGCTGCCCCCCACCCCAGGAGACCCCCGGCCTCAGTCCCTCCTCCAGCTTTATCTCCTGGCCGCGCCCCATGCGCCCCTCCCTGCCTGACCACGGGTCCTGCAGGTTCTCTGGGCCGGCCGCCCACTTACAGGAGGCCTTCCTGGCTCCCTTCACTGGGTGAGGCCGGCAGCGGAAGCCCCTTGCCCAAAAGCAGCCACCTCCCTCCTCTGGGCTTCCTTCTTCAGGTGTCCTTCTCTGTGTCCATTTCTTGCAGGCCAACCCTAAGAAAACTCCAGCCAGACAGCATGTTTGAAACCTGGGTACGTCCATGGGAGGGAAGGAGGGGGCAGTGTGGGCAGGGCCCTGAAAGGTGGGCGGGCAGGTAGCCCACCTGGAAGGAGGCCGGGGAGAGCACAACCCAGAGCCCCTTGTAGGGGTGAGCCAGGGTCCATGGGCCACCTCTCTCACCGTGGAGGGGAGGGGGCAAACCAGAAATCTGCCGTTGCTGGTGGGAAGGGACCCCTGGCAGGGGCAGCGGGACAGTCAGTGGGGGCAGCAGTGACCAGCACCGAAGCTCCCTCTGCCAGACACCTGCCAAGAGCACCTGTCCCCAAATCTCTGATTGGTCTCAAAGGTATTCCTGGAGACGAATCATGCTGTCCTCTGGCAGGCCGGCACAGCTGCTCCCTGCCGGCCCCCGCCTCGCTGACCGCCCTCTCGTCCCGCTCTCTCCGGCCGCAGACATTGTGCCCCCTGGGATGCACTGTCAGCCCCAGGCCATTGGGGCCCCTTGCCCTGGGGCTCAGCCCCACAGCACATAGATGTACCTGAAGGACGACAAGATCTGGGTGGAGAGTTGGGCACCACTTCCTGCTGAGGCAGGTCCAGCCCTGCAGGGGAGGCATTCTGTGTCAGTCCCTCCTCTGATTCCTGGACCCCCTGGCACCATCTGGGTGCCTCCCTGCCCCCCCCCCCAGGCCTCTGCCCCCTGTCTGGAGGGTGACCACTCACCCCCTCCCCCCTTGACTCTCCCCTCCAGGAAGACGACATCGATGGCATCCACATCGTGGCCTTCGCGGAGGAAGACGACCCCGGTAAGTGGCCCCAGGCCAGCGCTCTGGTGGCCTCAGGCCACGGGGGGAGGGGTTGACCCCCCTCCCTCCCTCCCTCTAGCTCCCTCCCTCGCCTGTTTGACCACTGGCATTGACTTTTGCTTCTCACGGATTAAGGCAACGTTGTCCCAGAGAGGCACATGCAGGACATGTGTCCAGGGCTCTGCCTGGCATCAGCTCTCCCACTGGAGGGCCATAGAAATCTTGGGGACGGTCACCCCCCTCCCCCGGGGCTAGCCGAGCGGGAGTCCTGCTGGCTGGAGAGGAGAAAGCCGGCCTCCTTGTGGGGTGCCCTGCCGGCCCCCGCCTCGCTGACCCCCCTCTCCTCCCGCCCTCTCCGGCCGCAGACGGCTACGAGTTCCTGGAGATCTTGAAGGATGTGGCCCAAGACAACACGGACAACCCTGACCTGAGTATCATCTGGATCGACCCCGAGGACTTCCCTCTGGTGAGGAGCCCCCGTGGGCTTGGGAGGGAGGCTGGGGGGCGTGGGGGACCATGCCCCCCCTCCGAGAGCGGCCCCGGATCCCCTCCCGGCTCCCACCCAAGGCTTTATTCGGGTTAGACCCGGTGATGGGGCCAAGTGGGCCGTTCCCCTCTCTGGCTTCCTCCTGCAGGGAGCTGCGCTGCCCACCCACGGCAGGGCTGATTTTAAAACCTTGCCCCCCTGTGTGGCTGAGTCTCACGCAGAAAAGCCAAAGTGAGTCTGAGGAGGGGCATTTGGGGAAAGCCATAAAAGCTAAAGAATAACCCAGTGGTTTCCTCTCCCCCATGGGGCCAGCTCCATGGGGTGCGGGGGGGGGGGTGGTTGTTTTGCTGCCCACGGAAAGAGAAGCTGAGGCTCGACAAGACTATTTCTAGAGGCATTCCAGTGCCCACCTGGCCCCTGCTGACCCCTGTCCCTGTCCTGGGGAATGGCGGGAAGGGAGGGGGCCTGCCTGCAGGCAGGGCGCTCAGTCCTCCCCCTTCTCCCCCTCCTCCTTCTGCTCTCAACAGCTGATCCCCTACTGGGAGAAGACTTTCGACATTGACCTGAACCGGCCTCAGATTGGGGTTGTCAATGTAACGGACGTGAGTACCCACCGTGCTCTGGGGCACAAGGGGGGCAGGGAAATGGCCGCCACTCGCCCTGCCTGCACTCCTGTGCCACAAGGGGCCACTGGAGAGGTGCCGGGGGGAGGGGAGTCGCTTTGAATTTCTGCATCGTGCAGAGGGCTAGACTAGATGGCCCGTGGGTTCCCTTCCAGCACCATCTGCCCAGGTTCTTTGGCCGGCCGGGCAGCCTCCTACCCCCCAAGGCAGAGCCCAGGCCCTGAAGGCTGCTTTTAAGGCCCGCCTTTCTGATGAGGAGATGTTGGGATTCCGCCACCCCCAACCCCGAAACCACCTACAAGCGGCAGTCCAAGCCGGACTTCCTTCCAAACAAATGGGCCCAGTTGTGTTCTGCAAGAACTCCATACACATATCTTGCTCGGCAATGGACTCTTGCGGCTTCCGACACAACCCTGCCTGAACAGCTACGTTTGCCCCCAGAGAAGCCCCAGGTTCCTTTCTCTCCTGAGAGGGGGGAGGGGGTCTAAGCCGACGGGGACAGGCTGTGGCTCAGGGGCAGAGCCTCTGCTGGGCAGGCAGGAGGTCCCCGGTTCAATCCCAGGCAGCATCTCCAGCTGAAAGGACCAGGCAGGAGGGGATGGGGAAGACCTTTCTCTGCCTGAGACCCTGGAGAGCCCTGGGGAGGGGCCAGAGCTCAGGGGCAGAGCCTCTGCTGGGCAGGCAGGAGGTCCCCGGTTCAATCCCAGGCAGCATCTCCAGCTGAAAGGACCAGGCAGGAGGGGATGGGGAAGACCTTTCTCTGCCTGAGACCCTGGAGAGCCCTGGGGAGGGGGCCAGAGCTCAGGGACAGAGACTCTGCTGAGCAGGCAGGAGGTCCCCGGTTCAATCCCAGGCAGCATCTCCAGCTGAAAGGACCAGGCAGGAGGGGATGGGGAAGGCCTTTCTCTGCCTGAGACCCTGGAGAGCCCTGGGGAGGGGCCAGAGCTCAGGGGCAGAGCCTCTGCTTGGCAGGCAGGAGGTCCCCGGTTCAATCCCAGGCAGCATCTCCAGCTGAAAGGACCACGCAGGAGGGGATGGGGAAGACCTTTCTCTGCCTGACACCATGGAGAGCCCTGGGGAGGGGCCAGAGCTCAGGGGCAGAGCCTCTGCTGGGCAGGCAGGAGGTCCCCGGTTCAATCCCAGGCAGCATCTCCAGCTGAAAGGACCAGGCAGGAGGGGATGGGGAAGACCTTTCTCTGCCTGAGACCCTGGAGAGCCCTGGGGAGGGGCCAGAGCTCAGGGGCAGAGCCTCTGCTGGGCAGGCAGGAGGTCCCCGGTTCAATCCCAGGCAGCATCTCCAGCTGAAAGGACCAGGCAGGAGGGGATGGGGAAGACCTTTCTCTGCCTGAGACCCTGGAGAACCCTGGGGAGGGGCCAGAGCTCAGGGGCAGAGCCTCTGCTGGGCAGGCAGGAGGGCCCCGGTTCAATCCCAGGCAGCATCTCCAGCTGAAAGGACCAGGCAGGAGGGGATGGGGAAGACCTTTCTCTGCTGAGACCCTGGAGAGCCCTGGGGAGGGGCCAGAGCTCAGGGGCAGAGCCTCTGCTGGGCAGGCAGGAGGTCCCCGGTTCAATCCCAGGCAGCATCTCCAGCTGAAAGGACCAGGCAGGAGGGGATGGGGAAGACCTTTCTCTGCTGAGACCCTGGAGAGCCCTGGGGAGGGGCCAGAGCTCAGGGGCAGAGCCTCTGCTGGGCAGGCAGGAGGTCCCCGGTTCGATCCCAGGCAGCATCTCCGCTTAAAAAGGACCAGGCCGGAGGGGATGGGGAAGACCTTTCTCTGCCTGAGACCCTGGAGAGCCCTGGGGAGGGGCCAGAGCCTCTGCTGGGCAGGCAGGAGGTCCCTGGTTCAATCCCAGGCAGCATCTCCAGCTGAAAGGACCAGGCAGGAGGGGATGGGGAAGACCTTTCCCTGCCTGAGACCCTGGAGAGCCCTGGGGAGGGGCCAGAGCTCAGGGGCAGAGCCTCTGCTGGGCAGGCAGGAGGTCCCCGGTTCAATCCCAGGCAGCATCTCCAGCTGAAAGGACCAGGCAGGAGGGGATGGGGAAGACCTTTCCCTGCCTGAGACACTGGAGAGCCCTGGGGAGGGGCCAGAGCTCAGGGGCAGAGCCTCTGCTGGGCAGGCAGGAGGTCCCCGGTTCAATCCCAGGCAGCATCTCCAGCTGAAAGGACCAGGCAGGAGGGGATGGGGAAGACCTTTCTCTGCCTGAGACCCTGGAGAGCCCTGGGGAGGGGCCAGAGCTCAGGGGCAGAGCCTCTGCTGGGCAGGCAGGAGGTCCCCGGTTCAATCCCAGGCAGCATCTCCAGCTGAAAGGACCAGGCAGGAGGGGATGGGGAAGACCTTTCTCTGCCTGAGACCCTGGAGAGCCCTGGGGAGGGGCCAGAGCTCAGGGGCAGAGCCTCTGCTGGGCAGGCAGGAGGTCCCTGGTTCAATCCCAGGCAGCATCTCCAGCTGAAAGGACCAGGCAGGAGGGGATGGGGAAGACCTTTCTCTGCCTGAGACCCTGGAGAGCCCTGGGGAGGGGCCAGAGCTCAGGGGCAGAGCCTCTGCTGGGCAGGCAGGAGGTCCCCGGTTCAATCCCAGGCAGCATCTCCAGCTGAAAGGACCAGGCAGGAGGGGATGGGGAAGACCTTTCTCTGCCTGAGACCCTGGAGAGCCCTGGGGAGGGGCCCAAGCTCAGGGGCAGAGCCTCTGCTGGGCAGGCAGGAGGTCCCCGGTTCAATCCCAGGCAGCATCTCCAGCTGAAAGGACCAGGCAGGAGGGAATGGGGAAGACCTTTCTCTGCCTGAGACCCTGGAGAGCCCTGGGGAGGGGCCAGAGCTCAGGGGCAGAGCCTCTGCTTGGCAGGCAGGAGGTCCCCGGTTCAATCCCAGGCAGCATCTCCAGCTGAAAGGACCAGGCAGGAGGGGATGGGGAAGACCTTTCTCTGCCTGAGACCCTAGAGAGCCCTGGGGAGGGGCCAGAGCTCAGGGGCAGAGCCTCTGCTTGGCAGGCAGGAGGTCCCCGGTTCAATCCCAGGCAGCATCTCCAGCTGAAAGGACCAGGCAGGAGGGGATGGGGAAGGCCTTTCTCTGCCTGAGACCCTGGAGAGCCCTGGGGAAGGGCCAGAGCTCAGGGGCAGAGCCTCTGCTGGGCAGGCAGGAGGTCCCCGGTTCAATCCCAGGCAGCATCTCCAGCTGAAAGGACCAGGCGGGAGGGGATGGGGAAGGCCTTTCTCTGCCTGAGACCCTGGAGAGCCCTGGGGAAGGGCCAGAGCTCAGGGGCAGAGCCTCTGCTGGGCAGGCAGGAGGTCCCCGGTTCAATCCCAGGCAGCATCTCCAGCTGAAAGGACCAGGCAGGAGGGGATGGGGAAGACCTTTCTCTGCCTGAGACCCTGGAGAGCCCTAGGGAGGGGCCAGAGCTCAGGGGCAGAGCCTCTGCTGGGCAGGCAGGAGGTCCCCGGTTCAATCCCAGGCAGCATCTCCAGCTGAAAGGACCAGGCAGGAGGGGATGGGGAAGACCTTTCTCTGCCTGAGACCCTGGAGAGCCCTAGGGAGGGGCCAGAGCTCAGGGGCAGAGCCTCTGCTGGGCAGGCAGGAGGTCCCCGGTTCAATCCCAGGCAGCATCTCCAGCTGAAAGGACCAGGCAGGAGGGGATGGGGAAGACCTTTCTCTGCCTGAGACCCTGGAGAGCCCTGGGGAGGGGCCAGAGCTCAGGGGCAGAGCCTCTGCTGGGCAGGCAGGAGGTCCCCGGTTCAATCCCAGGCAGCCTCTCCAGCTGAAAGGACCAGGCAGGAGGGGATGGGGAAGACCTTTCTCTGCCTGAGACCCTGGAGAGCCCTGGGGAGGGGCCAGAGCTCAGGGGCAGAGCCTCTGCTGGGCAGGCAGGAGGTCCCCGGTTCAATCCCAGGCAGCATCTCCAGCTGAAAGGACCAGGCAGGAGGGGATGGGGAAGACCTTTCTCTGCCTGAGACCCTGGAGAGCCATGGGGAGGGGCCAGAGCTCAGGGGCAGAGCCTCTGCTGGGCAGGCAGGAGGGCCCCGGTTCAATCCCAGGCAGCATCTCCAGCTGAAAGGACCAGGCAGGAGGGGATGGGGAAGGCCTTTCTCTGCCTGAGACCCTGGAGAGCCCTGGGGAGGGGCCAGAGCTCAGGGGCAGAGCCTCTGCTGGGCAGGCAGGAGGTCCCCGGTTCAATCCCAGGCAGCATCTCCAGCTGAAAGGACCAGGCAGGAGGGGATGGGGAAGACCTTTCTCTGCCTGAGACCCTGGAGAGCCCTGGGGGGGAGGGCAGAGCTCAGGGGCAGAGCCTCTGCTGGGCAGGCAGGAGGTCCCCGGTTCAATCCCAGGCAGCATCTCCAGCTGAAAGGACCAGGCAGGAGGGGAGGGGGAAGACCTTTCTCTGCCTGAGACCCTGGAGAGCCCTGGGGAGGGGCCAGAGCTCAGGGGCAGAGCCTCTGCTGGGCCGGCAGGAGGTCCCCGGTTCAATCCCAGGCAGCATCTCCAGCTGAAAGGACCAGGCAGGAGGGGATGGGGAAGACCTTTCTCTGCCTGAGACCCTGGAGAGCCCTGGGGAGGGGCCAGAGCTCAGGGGCAGAGCCTCTGCTGGGCAGGCAGGAGGTCCCCGGTTCAATCCCCATCAGAGGGGCATCAAGCCAAGGCCCCTCCCTCCACCTCCCCTGCTCACTGTAGCAACACCCTCCCTGCAGGCCGACAGCATCTGGCTGGAGATGGACGATGAGGACGACCTGCCCTCGGCCGATGAGCTTGAGGACTGGATTGAGGACGTGCTGGAGGGAGAGATCAACACAGAGGACGACGACGACGACGATGATGACGACGACGATGATGATGATGACGACGACGATGATTAAAAGCGGCCGCCGGCAGCTGCTGGCCCCGGAGAAGGCCCTGCCTGGGGTCCCCCCTGTGTCATCCCTCCCCCTCCCGAGTGTCACACAGGCGGCCACCACAGCAGCAGGGTGCTCAGCCCACTCATGGCGGCCGAGCGCCACCAGCCCTGAACAAGAACGTCTTTTTATATTGATCCCCTTTAAGGCAAAGATCCCCACCGTGTCCTGGGCACCCCATTCCACACCTTCCCCCCAAGGAGGGAGAATCAGGCCCCGTAAAGGGCCTCTTCCCCCTCCCCCAGCCCCTCCCCGCCTGGCCTGGCCTGGCCAGCTCCTGCCGGGCTCCTGTCCTGAGGGGCATGGAGGAAAGCCAGAGGCCTTCCCCAGGACGGAGCCCGGCAGCTAGCCAGACCTTTCTGGGCCACAGGAAGCACCGTGCCCCGTCCCCAGCACTGCCCGGCAGGAAGGCACCCTGGCCCAAAGCCATGGGGGGGGGCTTTCCCCCCCATGACCCTGCTGGGGGCTTCGGGGGTGGGGGGGGTCCCCTACACAGGGCTTTGATGGGATATGCCTCCACACGAGGCTTCTCTGGTTGGCTGTGCAGAGGAGGGGTTTCCCCCCCAGCCCTTCTCACTGCCCCTCCTCCCTCCCAGGTGTGCCAGGCTGCTCTCCGTCCCTAAAGGGCAGCAGCCCCAGGCAGGCAGAGCTCTTTTGGCAGGCTCTTGCTTGAGGAGAAGGGTCCACACATCGGCCTCAGAGGGTCTCCTGGGTCTCCCTGCCCCTTTCCATCTTCACCCCACCCAAGAAGGGCCTTCTCAGCCAACCCCCGCCAGCTTCTCTGCCTCAGCCAAGCCACCTGCTGTCCCGGGGAGGGAACGGAGCGCTGCCCTGGGTGTGGGGTGCAGACCTTCCTGTGGCTAGCCTTTCCATCATGCCCCTGACGAGAGACGGGGAGGGAAGGAACAGTACCTGGTGGCAGGACAATGTACAATTTGTATATTTTCAAACAACAACTTTGTACAGATCAACCACGGTGATTAAAAAGAGTCAAACCACAGTACAGGAGAGGATGTGGTGCTTTCCCTTCATTGGGGGAGGGGCCATGGCTCAGTGCAAGAGCCTCTGCTTGGCACACAGGGGGTCCCAGGCTCAGTCCCAGGTAGCATCGCCAGCCCAACGGCCCAGGCAGGAGGGGATGGGAGAAGGACTTCCCTGGAGCAAGCGGGGTTAGATTCAGTGGTAAGGCCCATCTTCAGAACAGAATCTTTCTTGAAAGCTGAAACGGGAGCACTCCAGGAGGGCTGCTTTTATTTATTAGATTTTTATACAGCTCAGGACGGTTCACATAAAACATTGCAGGGGTCAGAGATAGAACAGCCTAAATGGCGTTCTCACTGTTATAATAACTTGCTAAGGGCTAAGTGGGCGGAGAGTGGGCATGGCCTGTCAGAGGCAGGGCCCAATCGGGATGCACAAAGAGCATCCCGATTGGGCCCTGCCTCAGACAGGTCATGCCAACTCAGGACTTTGGCCCAGTCATTGGGCCAAAGTTCTGACGGGGCCCGCCCAGCCAGGGGCAATCTGGAGACATCACTGCCAGTTTTCCCCTGTCCACCGCAGGGAGAGGAGATTGGTACGGCTGCCGAGGGGCATGAGAACAGAGGCTTCGACATGCTGTGCCAGTCCTTTTCACCCCAAGGCTGTCCTAATTGTCATGTCCAACAACTTCCCTCCCTTTGGCTCAGACCACTGATAGAGCTAGCAGGAGGCTGGTCAATGCTCTCCCTCCCCCCTCCCTTCAGGCCTGCTGCGAAAGAGCCTCTGACAACCCCTGACTGAGGGGAGGGAGGTGTTTCTGAGAGCAATGCAGGAGAATCTGAGGGCATGAGTGTGGGCATTTCTTTTTGGGGGAGGGCTTTTCCCTTCTGCCAAACATTTGGCTGACAGGGAGGCCACAGAAAAGCCCCTTCTCACTTAAAAGACTGCTCTGGCCGGCCTCGCTGCTAGAAGTTAAACATAGCCAAGCCATGTATATTTCTTCTTCACAACTCTCTGCAGATTTGGGGTCTACTGCACGGCATTATTCTGCAGATGAAACTGGATGCTGTTGTGGGGGTTCTTTTGTCTCCTGTTTCATCTGCACAACAACTCTGTGCAGTAGGCCTCAAGTCTTTCAACTCAACAACCTGTGTGGGAAGCATTAAATGTTTCTTCTCTAACACAAACCTGTCCAAAGTAGTCGTTTCTGCCTGGGGAGCAGATCTTTGTACTCTGCAGATGAGCTGTAATTCCAGGAGCTATCCAGGCCCCACCTGGAGGTTGGGTAATCCTGGGTTGGAAATATTCCTGGAGGTTCGGAGGTGGGACTTCAAAAACGTACAATGCCTCAGAGTCCAGCGTTCAAAGGAGCCATTTTTGCCTGCAGAGCTGATCATTATAATCTAGAGATGAGCAGCGATCTAGAGACTATGGTAGAGGCTTGCAGACTATGGTTAGGGTGGAGTGGTACAGGTGTGTCCCTCCTGGGCTTTGGGCTATGGCCAGCCCTTATCAGTAACTTTTTGTATTCTGGGGCACAGACAGACCAGCATCAGTCCTGTGAGTCTGGAAAGTGTGGGAAGATCTAAATAAAGAATATTTACAGCATGAAATTGTAAATAGTGAACAAGTAAATGGCTGGAGAGACATGGGAACTAAAGTGACGTTTTTCAAGCTTGGCTTGGCTAATAAAAATACAGTATAAAAAACCTTACTAAGGTCAAGATTGCTGTGCACAGAGAGACCTCTTCTTAGGGTTGCCAGCTTCCATGTGAGGCTCTCTATCCCACCTCCCTCACAGGGAGTCTGCTATGGGGAGAGGAAGGGATTTGATTGGAAACTGCTTTGAGACACTGAGGCCTGCTGGGTCACTGCGGCTCATTTCCAGTTCTCTCAGACCTCTCACAGCCTCATATACCTCACAGGTTGTCTATTGTGGGGAGACAAAGGGAAAAAGGGTTGGAAAATCGCTTTGAGACTCGTTTGGGTAGTAAACAAGAGGGTACAAAATCCAGTTCTTCTTCTAAGGAGCAGCAGTGAAAGAAGCATGTTGGCAAATAACATTTTATCAACAGTGAAAAAATGGAGACAGAAGGAGTAGGGTGGACACCTGTGTACTGTGACTGCCCCATGTGGATTAGGGGAGGGGGACATTTTGGTATCTGTGGCCTAATTCACACAAGAAGGAAAATAAGGTTGAACACAGACTGGGAGGAATTGGTGGCCATGAAATTTTCCCTAAGAAGAGTGATTTTCATAGAATCATAGAGTTGGAAGGGGCCATACAGGCCATCTAGTCCAACCCCCTGCTCAACGCAGGATCAGCCCTAAGCATCCTAAAGCATCCAAGAAAAGTGTGCATCCAACCTTTGCTTGAAGACTGCCAGTGAGGGGGAGCTCACCACCTCCTTAGGCAGCCTATTCCACTGCTGAACTACTCTGACTGTGAAAATTTTTTCCTGATATCTAGCCTATATCGTTGTACTTGTAGTTTAAACCCATTACTGCATGTCCTTTGCAGCCAGCAGAAACAGCATCCTGCCCTCCTCCAAGTGACAACCTTTCAAATACTTAAAGAGGGCTATCATGTCCCCTCTCAACCTCCTTTTCTCCAGGCTGAACATTCCCAAGTCCCTCAACCTATCTTCATAGGGCTTGGTCCCTTGGCCCTAGATCATTCTCGTCGCTCTCCTCTGTACCCTTTCAATTTTATCGACGTCCTTCTTGAAGTGAGGCCTCCAGAACTGCACACAGTACTCCCAGTGTGGTCTGACCAGTGCCGTATACAATGGGACTATGACATCTTGTGATTGTGATGTGATGCCCCTGTTGATACAGTCCAAAATGGCATTCGCCTTTTTTACCGCTGCATCACACTGCCTGCTCATGTTTAGTTTACAATCCACAAGTACCCCAAGGTCTCGTTCACACACAGTGTTACCTAGAAGCGTATCCCCCATCCAGTAGGCATGCTTTTCCTTTTTCTGATCCAGATGCAGAACTTTACACTTATCTTTATTAAATTGCATCTTGTTCTCATTTGCCCATTTTTCCATTGTGTTCAGATCTCGTTGAACTCTGTCTCTAACTTCCGGAGTATTTGCCAGTCCTCCCAATTTGGTATCATCTGCAAACTTGATGAGTAGTCCCTCCATCCCCTCATCTAGATCATTAATAAATATGTTAAAAAGTACCGGGCCGAGCACCAAGCCCTGAGGTACCCCGCTACTCACCTCTCTCCAGTCCGATGAAACACTATTGACAACAACTCTTTGAGTGCGGTTCTCTAACCAATTCCCTATCCACTTAACTATCTGAACATCCAGATTGCAGTCCTTAAACTTATCCATCAGAACATCATGGGGAACCTTGTCAAAAGCTTTACTAAAATCCAAGTAAATGACATCAACCGAATTTCCACGATCCAGCAAACATGCTACTTGGTCAAAAAAGGAAACCAGGTTGGTCTGGCAGGACCTGTTGGAGACAAATCCATGCTGACTTCTTTGGATCACCAAATTGTCCTCCAGATGTTTGCAGATCGCTCCCTTTAATATCTGCTCCATAATCTTCCCCACAACAGAGGTCAAACTCACTGGTCTGTAGTTTCCCGGATCATCCTTCCTCCCTTTTTTGAAGATCAGAATAACGTTTGCTCTCTTCCAGTCCTCAGTGACATCTCCAGTCCTTAAAGAGGTCCCGAAGATGATGGACAAGGGCTGTGCAAATTCCCTGGAAAGTTCTTTGAGTACTCTCAGGTGCATTTCATCCGGACCAGGGGATTTGAACTCATCCAGTGCAGCTAAATGCCTCTCGACAACCTCTCTATCCATGTCAACGTGCCACCCAGACACTGTCCTTTGGCTATGGCCATCTCTAGATGTGCCTAAACACTTTGACCTTTGGGAAAAAACAGATGTAAAATAGGCACTAAGCCTTTCTGCTTTCTCTGCATCTTCCGTTAGTGTTTGTCCATCCGCACCCAACAGTGGGCCTATTGCCTCCTTTACTTTACGTTTACTCCTCACATAATTTCCCCTTCACATATCTGAGGACATGGCTCTGGAAAGCTCATCTGTAACCATTATGCCACAATTCCCAAAGGTCAGTCCTGTCCCACACTCAACGAACATTCCACACCACAGGTTCTTGACACCCGTATCTCCACACCCTCATTTGCCACCACAACCTCCCACACAACACACACATCCAACCCCATGCCCTTACAGACTGGACTACTCCTCCCCTTCCTCTTCCAAGCTCTAGCACCCGTTGTATTCTTGGATAACTTGGGAGGGAACCTGAGCCCTTCCAAGACTACCCCCCCCACACACACACACACACACTCCTTTTGGGATTTGGGTTGTCAAGGATACAGCCCAATCTGCCATAGGAAAGGCAGGGGCCAGCCAGGCAGGAGAGATGGTGGGCGGGATACCAAGGCAGGAGCTGGCCCGGGAGGGGGAGCAGCTGCACACTGTGCAAGTGTGCTGGGCAGGGAGGCGGGCTGAGAATGCACCACACGCTCATGCTCCAAGCATGACACTCTCCACAGCTCGAAAGGACATAACTCCCACCCCCCCACACACACATAGAATCATAGAATCATAGAGTTGGAAGGGGCCATACAGGCCATCTAGTCCAACCCCCTGCTCAACGCAGGATTAGCCCTAAGCATCCTAAAGCATCCAAGAAAAGTGTGTATCCAACCTTTGCTTGAAGACTGCCAGTGAGGGGGAGCTCACCACCTCCCTAGGCAGCCTATTCCACTGCTGAACTACTCTGACTGTGAAAAACTTTTTCCTGATATCTAGCCTATATCGTTGTACTTGAAGTTTAAACCCATTACTGTGTGTCCTCTCCTCTGCAGCCAGCAGAAACAGCATCCTGCCCTCCTCCAAGTGACAACCTTTCAAATATTATTATTATTATTATTATTATTATTATTATTATTATTATTATTATTATTATTATTATTATTATTATTATTAAATTTCTAGACCGCCCTTCTCCCAATAGGTCTCAGGGCGGTTTACAACATAAATAGTTAAAACACAATAAAATCCCCATAAAAACCCCAATTAAAAGTTACATATAACATAACATATAGCGGCGGTGGTCACAATTCTGATCTTAGTTCAGCCTGGTGGAGAGAATAATGTTCAGAAGAGGGTGGCACCAATACAATAGATCTAACCATGATCTCGGTGTTAGAGATCTCAATATTGGAGGGGATCCTCTGATGGGTTAGTGGGAGAGCTGCCCTGGCCTCAACCATATGCCTGGCGGAAGAGCTCCGTCTTACAGACCCTGCGGAAAGCTGGTAGGTCCTGCAGGGCCCTTAGCTCTTCTGGGAGCTCGTTCCACCAGGTTGGGGCCAGGACTGAAAAGGCCCTGGCCCGGGTCGAGGCCAGGCGCACATCCCGTGGGCCCGGGACAACCAGTAAATTCATACCCGCAGAGCGGAGTGCCCTGCGGGGGGCATAAGCAACCAAGCGGTCCCGCAGGTAGATGGGACCCAGACCGCGTATAGCCTTAAAGGTCAATACCAATACCTTGAATCTGATTCGGAAACAGACTGGTAACCAGTGCAGATGACGAAGCACCGGCTGAATGTGGGCCCTCAAAGGTGTTCTAGTGAGGACCCTGGCAGCCGCATTTTGGACCAGCTGTAACTTCCGAGTCAAAGACAAGGGAAGGCCCGCGTAGAGCGAGTTACAGAAGTCTAATCTGGAAGTGACCGTTGCATGGATCACTGTGGCCAGGTGTTCCGAGGACAGGTAGGGCGCTAGTAGCCGGGCTTGGCAAAGATGGAAAAATGCTGTCCGAGCTACATTGGTGACCTGAGCCTCCATAGAGAGGGAGGCATCAAATGTCACTCCCAAATTCCTGGCAACTGGTGCAGGTGTTAATTGCACCCCGTTCAGGCATGGGAGGCGCGCTTCCTGGTCCTGCCCTCTTCTGCCCAGCCACAGGACCTCCGTCTTGGAGGGGTTGAGTTTCAGGCGACTCTGCCTGAGCCATCCAGCTACCGCTTCCAAACAGCTGGCAAATGTATCCGGGGTGGAGTCCGGCCGGCCGTCCATTAGGAAGTAGAGCTGGGTGTCATCCGCATATTGGTGGCAACCCAGCCCATAGCCCCGGACCAGCTGGGCTAGAGGGCGCATATAGATGTTAAAAAGTGTGGGAGAGAGTATCGCCCCCTGCGGAACCCCACAAGGGAGCTCACAAGGGCTCGACAAACTCTCCCCCATCGCAACCCTCTGCGTCCGGTTCTGGAGGAAGGAGACCAGCCATTGAAGCGCAGTCCCCCTTATTCCAGCTCCGGCGAGGCGGTGTACCAATAACTCGTGGTCGACCACATCAAATGCGGCTGACAGGTCTAGAAGCACGAGAATGGCGGAGCCGCCCCGATCCAGCTGGCGCCGGATATCATCCATGAGGGCGACCAGCACGGTCTCCACCCCGTGGCCAGGGCGGAAGCCAGACTGGTATGGGTCGAGGGCCGAAGTTTCATCCAAGAAACCTAGGAGTTGGTCCGCTGCGGCCCGCTCTATCACCTTACCCAGAAACGCCAAATGCGAAACTGGGCGGTAACTGGCGGGGTTCCGCGGGTCCAATGATGGCTTTTTCAGTAAGGGGCGTACCACTGCTTCCTTAAGCCCCTTGGGAAACTCTCCAGATGTTAAGGAGAGGTTGACAATCTCCCTCAAGGGGCCTCCTATCCGCTGGTCGCCCGATTTGAGCAACCAGGACGGACAGGGATCCAAGGGGCAAGTGGTCGCCCTCACTGAACCCAGTAACTTGTCCACTTCGGTTACAGAGAGCCGGCTGAAGCCATCAAACACTAACCCCCTTGACGGCCACGGAGCTTCCAGTTCACTAACTGTATCAATCGTGGCAGGTAGGTCACGGCGGAGCGACAGGACTTTGTCCGCAAAATAGCTTGATAATGCCACACAGCTCAATTCCAATTCCCTTATCGTTTGTCGCCCTTCTTCCAGGGCGGTGATCTAATTACCTTAAATAATTGTGCTGGGCGAGAGCTTGCGGACGCGATTTCTGCGGCGTAGAAGTCTCGTTTCGCCGCTTTCACCGCATTCTCATACGCCTTCATAAGCGTGCGATGAGATGTCCTTGTAGCTTCGTCACGAGTCTTCCTCCACTTAAATACTAAATACTTAAAGAGGGCTATCATGTCCCCTCTCAACCTCCTTTTCTCCAGGCTGAACATTCCCAAGTCCCTCAACCTATCTTCATAGGGCTTGGTCCCTTGGCCCCAGATCATCTTCGTCACTCTCCTCTGTACCCTTTCAATTTTATCGATGTCCTTCTTGAAGTGAGGCCTCCAGAACTGCACACAGTACTCCAGGTGTGGTCTGACCAGTGCCGTATACAATGGGACTATGACATCTTGTGATTTTGATGTGATGCCTCTGTTGATACAGCCCAAAATGGCATTTGCCTTTTTTACCGCTGCATCACACTGCCTGCTCCTGTTTAGTTTACAATCCACAAGTACCCCAAGGTCTCGTTCACACACAGTGTTACCTAGAAGCGTATCCCCCATCCAGTAGGCATGCTTTTCCTTTTTCTGACCCAGATGCAGAACTTTACACTTATCTTTATTAAATTGCATCTTGTTCTCATTTGCCCATTTTTCCATTGTGTTCAGATCTCGTTGAACTCTGTCTCTATCTTCCGGAGTATTTGCCAGTCCTCCCAATTTGGTGTCATCTGCAAACTTGATGAGTAGTCCCTCCACCCCCTCATCTAGATCATTAATAAATATGTTAAAAAGTACCGGGCCGAGCACCGAACCCTGAGGTACCCCGCTACTCACCTCTCTCCAGTCTGATGAAACACCATTGACAACAACTCTTTGAGTGCGGTTCTCTAACCAATTCCCTATCCACCTAACGATCTGAAAATCCAGATTGCAGTCCTTCAACTTATCCATCAGAACATCATGGGGAACCTTGTCAAAAGCTTTACTAAAATCCAAGTAAATGACATCAACCAAATTTCCCCGATCCAGCAAACCTGTTACTTGGTCAAAAAAGGAAATTAGGTTGGTCTGGCAGGACCTGTTGGAGACAAATCCATGCTGACTTCCTTGGATCACCAAATTGTCCTCCAGATGTTTGCAGATCGCTCCCTTTAATATCTGCTCCATTATCTTCCCACAACAGAGGTCAGACTCACTGGTCTGTAGTTTCCCGGGTCATCCTTCCTCCCTTTTTTGAAGATCGGAATAACGTTTGCTCTTTTCCAGTCCTCCGGGACATCTCCAGTCCTTAAAGAGGTTCCGAAGATGATGGACAAGGGCTGTGCAAGTTCTCTGGAAAGTTCTTTGAGTACTCTCGGGTGCATTTCATCCGGACCAGGGGATTTGAACTCATCCAGTGCAGCTAAATGCCTCTCGACAACCTCTCTATCCATGTTAACCTGCCACCCAGAGACTATCCTTTGGCTACAGCCATCTCTAGATGTACCTAAACACTTTGACCTGTGGGAAAAAACAGATGTAAAATAGGCACTAAGCCTTTCTGCTTTCTCTGCATCTTTCATTAGAGTTTGTCCATCCGCACCCAACAGCGGGCCTATTGCCTCCTTTACTTTACGTTTGCTCCTCACATAACTGAAAAATCTTTTCTTGTTACAGTGGGCTTCCCTGGCCAATCTTAGCTCACTCTCAGCTTTGGCCTTTCTGATGATTGATCTACAGTGCCTAGTAACCTGTAGGTACTCTTCTTTAGAGCTCTGTCCTTCCCTCCATTTCCTGAACATTTCCCTTTTCTTTCTTAGTTCCTCTTGAAGTTCTCTGTTCATCCAAATAGGCTTCTTAGAGCTCCTGCAGTGTTTTCGTATTTCTGGGATAGTCATTGATTGAGCATGCAATAGCTCTTGTTTGAGTAGCGCCCACCCTTCACATGCTCCCTTCCCTTCCAGCATTCTCGTCCATGGTATGACACTCATCATGTCTCTGAGTTTATTAAAGTTTGCCCTACGAAAATCCAACATCCGCGTCTGGTTACAAGCTTCCTTGGCTCCCCATCTCAAAAGGAATTCTATGAGGACATGGTCACTTCCCCCTAGGGTCCCCACCTCCTTCACCTCATCCACCAACTCTTGCCTGTTGGTCAGTATTAAGTCCAGTATGGCTGAACCTCTTGTGGGTTCATCTACCATTTGATAAATGAAATTGTCAGCCAGGCAGGTCAGAAACTTGCATGACTGAGGACGCTTCGCAGAGTTTGTTTCCCAGCACACATCTGGGAAATTGAAGTCACCCATGATGACAAGGTCCTGCCGTTTGGATATTTTCTCCAGCTGCTCACAAAGTGCAGCATCCACATCCTCTCGTTGGTCAGGCGGTCGGTAGCAGACACCAACCACCACACTGTTTGTTTTCCCCTCGCTTATTTTCACCCAGATGCTTTCCACTGTAGATATGCTCTCCTTCACTAGAATTTCCTGACAGGTAAGCCCTTTCCTCACATACAGTGCCACTCCTCCACCTCTTCGATCTATTCTGTTTTTTCTGAACAGTTCATATGCATCCACCATTACATTCCAGTCATGAGAATCATTCCACCAAGTTTCTGTGATGCCTACTAGATCATACCTTTCCATCAGCATGAGAAGTTCCAGCTCTTCCTTTTTATTGCCCATGCTTCGGGCGTTAGTATAAAGACATCTGAATCCTTTTACTTTTGGTTCCCTATGAGCTGGCCTTGCCGGTTGGGCTGCCTCCGATCGTTTTCCTTCCATACACTCCCTATGTTGATCGTCTCCTTCCCCTAGTGGCTTTAGTTTAAAGCTCTCCTGATGAATCTTCCCAGGTTCCTGCCAAACACATTCTTCCCCAGTTTCGATAAGTGCAGTCCATCAGGTGCTTGTAGGCCTTCCTCAAGAAAGCCTATCCCATGGTCCCAGAAACCAAATCTCTCCTGCCGGCACCAACTACGCAGCCAGTGATTCACCTCCATTATCTTCCTCTCCCGACGCATTCCTCTTCCCTTGACAGGCAAGATTGAAGAGAATACCACTTGTGCCCCCGTTTGCTTGAGCTTCCTCCCCAGATCTTGATAGTCTTTTTTAATAGGAGCGATGGTATTCAGGGACATGTCATTCGTTCCCACATGGACCATCACAAATGGGTAGTGATCTGTAGATTTGAGGAGTTTGGGTAGCCTTTCTGAAACATCTTTAATTTTCGCCCTGGCAAGCAACACACCTCTCGGGTTAGGGGGTCGGGCCCAGCCACATGGCGATCCATTCCTCTTAGCAGGGAGTCTCCAATTACCAGTGCTCTCCTTTTTTTTTCTTCTCAACTCCATTTCCTTCTGTCCCCGTGGCCTCTTCCCTTTGTCTTAGAGTTTTGTTTTGGGACCTCTTCCCTCGTTGACCCTTGCACCTCCTCTGCAAGGGCCTGAAATCTATTCTGGAGCTCCAAAGGCCCCGAGAACTGTCTCGCCCTTCGCCCTTCAGTCTTTTTCCAAACTGCCTGCAGAGGCTCACTATTGTGGTCAACCTCCTTGTCCTCTTCAGGACTGGTTGTATTCTCTTTATTCTCTTTATTCCATGTTGCAGAGCTCTGGACTACGAACTCCTCCCCTTTCTTACTTTGGGTCACATGCCCCCTCCAGTCCTCCGATTGAGGGAGTCAAGGCCAGCCTGGCGCTGGGGGGGAAGCCCCTGGACCGTGGGAGGCACCCAGGCAGGGACTGTGATCAGGAGAGCTGTAGACGTCACTTCCAACCCCTCCACGGGAGACTGAGGCCGGCCCAGGAGGAGGAGGGGGAGGAGGAGCCGGCAGCTTCAGCACCTGGAGCCCCAAAACTGGTCCCGTGTCTCCCTCAGGAAGGGGACCAGCCCCGGTGCTCAGTCCTCCATGGAGGCCAGAAGGAACCGAGGCTCAGGACAGAACCAGAATCCTCGTTGGCCAGAGGCGGCTTCCAAGAGGCCAGAGTTTCCTGCCCACCAGGCTGGCCTCCGTGCCCCGGAGTCTTCTCAGGACCGCTGGACTGGGCAGAGGAAAGCTCCCTTTTAGACGCCAGCCAAGCTGATCTCCTAGCCCCCCCCCTCCCCCGCCATGTGCACCCCTGTAATGCAGGCACAGCCCCCGGGGGTAGCTCAGGACCCACTCAGGCAGGGGAGCCAGGGGGAGCAAGCCCCACTGTTTCTCCCTGAAGGATGCGTGGGGCGGGGGGAGTCCTCTTCTTGCTGGAGCCAAGACAGAAGGGCAATGTGGGCTGGGCTGCCCCACGGCCCTTGTGCCAGACCCTCTTGCAGGGTGTTCTGCTTGCAGCTGCAGGACAGGGGGGATAGATTGAAGGGGCGGCAGAGAGAGTGGCAGAGGCAGAGGGGTTGCATCTGCCTTCTCATGCAACCCCCCCCCAACACACACACACACACCCCTGGGGGGATGCAGAGGCTATGGGGTCGCCCAAAGAAAGGGGGGCAGCAGAGCAAAGGTGCCATACGGAACTCCCTGCCCCAGATACAGGGACAGCCTGTCCATCTGCAGGGCTCTGACCCCATAGCTGGGGGAGGGCACAGGATGGGCATGCCCTTTGCTGAGGGAGCTGACCATGCCCTGCTTGTGTCTCCCAAGGCCCCCTGCGGAGCCAGGAGGGAAGACTGGGGACATCTTCCTACACAAACTGGCTGGCACGGGGAGGGGGGGGTGGCTGGCCTCAAAGTTGCATCAGGGTCAGAACCCCCTCGCTCCCTGACCTCCCCCTTGCTCCCCTGTGGTGCTCTTCGGGACCCAGAGATTGGTCAGGGGCAGGACCTCCAAAAGGGGCTCCTCGCCAAGTGGGTAGCCTCCCCCCTTCCCGCAGGTCAGTATATATCAAGCCTGAACCCTTCCCCAGGGAAGGAAAACCCCCCCAAGGGGCTGCCAGGTGGAGAAGGCATTCCTCGCGAGGGAACCCAAGCATCCCTGGCGGGTGAGCATCTGGCATCACGCACGGCCCCAGCAGCACAGGCAGGGCTGTACCACGTGCCCACTGCCCCGCCCTGTGCTGTGCCAAACTTCCTGATCCTGGACACTGGTTACGGCCTGCCTCCCTCACTGGGGGCGCAAGGCGCAGAGGGAGTTAGGACCAAGACGGCCCTGAGCATTCGACTGGGAAGCAACAGGAGAGCGACGAGGATGATCTGGGGCCAAGGGACCAAGCCCTATGAAGATAGGTTGAGGGACTTGGGAATGTTCAGCCTGGAGAAAAGGAGGTTGAGAGGAGGGGACATGATAGCCCTCTTTAAGTATTTGAAAGGTTGTCACTTGGAGGAGGGCAGGAGGCTGTTTCCGTTGGCTGCAGAGGAAAGGACACGCAGTAATGGGTTTAAACTTCAAGTACAACGATATAGGCTAGATATCAGGGAAAAAATTTTCACAGTCAGAGTAGTTCAGCAGTGGAACAGGCTGCCTAAGGAGGTGGTGAGCTCCCCCTCACTGGCAGTCTTCAAGCAAAGGTTGGATACACACTTTTCTTGGATGCTTTAGGATGCTTAGGGCTGATCCTGCGTTGAGCAGGGGGTTGGACTAGATGGCCTTTGTGGCCCCTTCCAACTCTATGATTCTATGATTCTATGATTCTATGATTCAATGAGTCTAGTTCAGCAGTGGAATAGGCTGCCTAAGGAGGTGGTGAGCTCCCCCTCACTGGCCATCTTCAAGCAAAGGTTGGATACACACTTTTCTTGGATGCTTTAGGATGCTTAGGGCTGATCCTGCGTTGAGCAGGGGGTTGGACTAGATGGCCTGGATGGCCCCTTCCCACTCTAGGATTCTGGGAGTCTAGTTCAGCAGTGGAAGGGGCTGCCTAAGGAGGTGGGGAGCCCCCCTCACTGGCCGTCTTCAAGCAGCGGCTGGACAGATCCTTCTCCTGGATGCTGGAGGCTGATCCTGCACTGAGGGAAACCCCTTTGGTTTCTCTTGCCTGTGTCCTAAGGTCACCATGCCACAGAGGCAGACCAAGCAGCCGAGACCCACAGCCGGGCCAGGAGGCCTGTGTCTGCAAGGAGGGCCTGGGGCAGAAGGCGGTGAGGAAGGATCCATGGGCCCCAGCCCAAGATCCACAGGAATAAAAAGGATCCATCAAATTAAGCATATTTATTGGTACTGCCAACAAAAATCAGTGTTTAAATATTTAAAATCATGCTGTACAGGAAAGATTATTTTATTTATTATATTTATATTTATTTAATCAACAGGGACGTTTTGGGATAATAAGATAAGATAAACCTTGAACTTGAAAAACAAAACTGTCAACATAGAAATGGTACTCACTTGGTAACTCACACATCAAAGTTACTAGTAGTTATTTATTCGTAATCAAGCACTCCACACAAGCCCACACCCAAGGCTGAGATGGGTGTAGTTTAGCGGTGGGCTGCTAAGCCTGGGGAGCCCCCCCACACACACACACACAAACACAACTGGCTGCCCAGCCTGCCCAGGGGTTCACGCAGTGGCCACTGGCCCGTGGACCCCCCCTGGCCCTGTGGTGGAATGCGGTGTGGGAGGGGGGGGCTCATGGCCTGGGAGGGTGGGGGCACACCCAGCGGAAGGCTGAGGCTCCTGGGCCCTGATTTCTGCCGGCATGGCTGCCTGGGCCCAGGGTTGGGCCAGGTGGAGCTGCCTTTGTGGATGCCCACCCCTCCCCCACCTCCTTTGCCCCCAGGCAGAAGAGGGCAGATCTGAGGAGAGTTCTCTACATCAGGAGTGCTGTATGATGTTTGTACGGAGATAGTTCTCACGCTGTTTTCGAAGAAATATAATGTTTAGATATTTATATGTAGCTTTCTGGAAATGTTTGGCTGTAGTGGTTAGGGGCCAGTTTGGTGTGTGGTTTAGTGCAGACTTCTGAGCTGGGTTCGATTCTGCACTCCCCCACATGCAGCCAGCTGGGTGGCCTTGACCTAGTCACAGCACTGATAGAGCGGTTCTGACTGAAGAGGAATCTCAGGGCTCTCTCAGCCTCACCCACCTCACAGGGGGTCTGTGGTGGGGAGAGGAAAGGGAAGGCGACTGGAAGCCGCTTTGAGCCTCCTTCGGGTAGAGAAAAGCAGCATATAAGAACCAACTCTTCTTCTTCTTCTTCAGTAATATCAGATCTCTGTCAGCCTCCCCTCCCTCACAGGGTGTCTGTTGTGGGGAGAGGAAGGGAAGGCGACTGGAAGCCGCTTTGAGACTCCTTCGGGTAGAGAAAAGCGGCACATAAGAACCAACTCTTCTTCTTCCTCAGTAATCTCAGGGCTCTCTCAGCCTCACCCACCCCACAGGGTGTCTGTTGTGGGGGAGAGGGAAGGGAAGGTGACTGGAAGCCCCTTTGAGACTCCTTCGGGTAGAGAAAAGCGGCACATAAGAACCAACTCTTCTTCTTCCTCAGTAATCTCAGGGCTCTCTCAGCCTCACCCACCTCACAGGGTGTCTGTTGTGGGGAGAAGGGAAGGGAAGGTGACTGGAAGCCCCTTTGAGACTCCTTCGGGTAGAGAAAAGCGGCACATAAGAACCAACTCTTCTTCTTCCTCAGTAATCTCAGGGCTCTCTCAGCCTCACCCACTCACAGGGTGTCTGTTGTGGGGAGAGGGAAGGAAGGTGACTGGAAGCCCCTTTGAGACTCCTTCGGGTAGAGAAAAGCGGCACATAAGAACCAACTCTTCTTCTTCCTCAGTAATCTCAGGGCTCTCTCAGCCTCACCCACCTCACAGGGTGTCTGTTGTGGGGGAGAGGGAAGGGAAGGTGACTGGAAGCCCCTTTGAGACTCCTTCGGGTAGAGAAAAGCGGCACATAAGAACCAACTCTTCTTCTTCCTCAGTAATCTCAGGGCTCTCTCAGCCTCACCCACCCCACAGGGTGTCTGTTGTGGGGAGAGGGAAGGGAAGGTGACTGGAAGCCCCTTTGAGACTCCTTCGGGTAGAGAAAAGCGGCACATAAGAACCAACTCTTCTTCTTCCTCAGTAATCTCAGGGCTCTCTCAGCCTCACCCACCCCACAGGGTGTCTGTTGTGGGGAGAGGGAAGGGAAGGTGACTGGAAGCCCCTTTGAGACTCCTTCGGGTAGAGAAAAGCGGCACATAAGAACCAACTCTTCTTCTTCCTCAGTAATCTCAGGGCTCTCTCAGCCTCACCCACCTCACAGGGTGTCTGTTGTGGGGAGAGGGAAGGGAAGGTGACTGGAAGCCCCTTTGAGACTCCTTCGGGTAGAGAAAAGCGGCACATAAGAACCAACTCTTCTTCTTCCTCAGTAATCTCAGGGCTCTCTCAGCCTCACCCACCTCACAGGGTGTCTGTTGTGGGGAGAGGGAAGGGAAGGTGACTGGAAGCCCCTTTGAGACTCCTTCGGGTAGAGAAAAGCGGCACATAAGAACCAACTCTTCTTCTTCTTCTTCAGTAATCTCAGGGCTCTCTCAGCCTCCCCTCCCTCACAGGGTGTCTGTTGTGGGGAGAGGAAGGGAAGGTGACTGGAAGCCCCTTTGAGACTCCTTCGGGTAGAGAAAAGCGGCACATAAGAACCAACTCTTCTTCTTCTTCTTCAGTAATCTCAGGGCTGTCTCAGCCTCCCCTCCCTCACAGGGTGTCTGTTGTGGGGGGAGGAAAGGGAAGGCGACTGGAAGCCCCTTTGAGCCTCCTTCGGGTAGAGCAAAGCGGCACATAAGAACCAACTCTTCTTCTCTCCCGGCAGGCGGCAGGGAGCACCCCCCACCCCCCAACCAGCTGGGCCAGCTACAGGGTCCCGAGGCCCATGGGCGGCAGCAGCCCTCCGGGGGGCGAACGGACGGCTCAGCTGGCTCAGCCCCCTCCCCCCTCCCCCCTCCCCCCTCCCCCCTCCCCCCCTCCCCCCGCGCCCCCTCCCCCCTCGCGCGGCCCGCTCCTTGGCTGTCCGGCTGCAGGGGAGAAGCCCCCGACGGGCTCGGCGCCCGGAGCCCAAGGAGGCCGCTTCGCCAGGCGCTCCCCGCCGCCTCCCAGGGCGGAAGACTCCCGCTGCCCTGGCCGGGAGCGCTGAGCCTGGCCCCCTCGCCCCGAGCTGGACGGGCCCGCCGCCGCCGCATCACCCCCAGGAAGCCGCGCTAAGGGGCAGCCCCCCGCCCCGCCCCGCCCCCCTCCGCCCCGACCCCTGTGCGCAGGACCCGCCCGCCCCTTGGCTTCCTCGCGCGGTCCCCACCCTCCCAGCCGCCGGCCCGCCGAGGCACTCGGGGAGGAGCGAGGCGCGCGTCCAGCCGAGCGCAGCAGCAGGAGCAGCAGCAGGGCCCCGCCCCAGGGGAGCCGGGCGGCCGGGGAGGAGGGGGGGGGGGAGGCCGCCGCCTGCCGTGGCCGGAGCCTCCAGGTCCCGGGGCAGTCCCAGCGGCGGCCGGGGGAGGGGGACGGCAGGGAGCCGCCGTCGCTGACATCACTCGGCGCGGAGGCGGAGAGGAGGCGGCCTCCGCCGCCGAGGGTGGGCCGGGCCGGGCTGACGAGGGAGCGCCCTCGCCGCCCAGCCCTCCTCCTCCTCCTGCTGCTGCTGCTGGCAAAGGCGGCCGCCGCGCTCAGCCGCCGGAGCCTGCCCGCCCGCCTGCCCGCCTCCTTTTCCCGCGCCGCGCCCGGCTCCCGGGAACAGCCCCGTCGGGGAGGGAGCCGCCCTTCGCCAGGCCGGCCTCGGGCCCGCCCGCCCGCCGCCCTTCTGCCGCCGGTAAGTCCGCGCGCCGTCAGGGGCTGCGCCGCCCCCCGTCTGGCGGGGGGGGGGAGGGAGGGAGGGAGAGAGGCGGCGGCGGCGGGGCGCTCTGCACATGCTCGACGGGTCTGTCGGGGGGCGGCCAGCCACTGGAGGGGCCCCCGCGGAGGCCGAGGGGGAGAGGAGTGCCCGCGCCGCGGCTTCGCAGCCTGGCTGGGTTCCGCGGTCCGCCTGTGCCGTGGCCCGCCTGTGCCGTGGCCCGCCTCCGTCGCCGCCGCTCTGCCCCTGGCCATGGAGGCTCGGCGCGGCCCCTGTGGCTCGCAGCCCGGAGGAGAGGCGGCGTCAGGGGAGGCATCGGCAGCGATCCGCGGGGGACGCCGTGGTGGCCTCCAGGCGACAGGATCCACTGCGAGCCTCCGGAGAGCCCTCCCGCGTTGCCCTCTGGCCGGGGGCCGCCCAGTCGTCTCCTGCGTGATGCCGGGCGAGGGGCTTCCCCGTGGCGTCCCTGGCGCCTCTAGTGCGTCGGTCGGTCAACAGCACAGCCCTGCGAGGTAGGCCGGCGCCGTATTGCCCACGAGAGGCGCGCGTGCTGCTCGCTGCCTTCCCGCCCAGCCGGCCTGGAGGAGGCGGCTGGCGGGGCGGGGCGGCGGGGCTGCCGGCGCCGCTTCTCCCCCGACTACACGGCCGCCCTCCTGGCGACGGGGCGGTTTGGCCTCCCGGGCAGAAGTCCCGGCCTTCCCTCTGGGCCCCTCCTCTCGGGCCCGCCGGGCTCCGAGAGTCAGGCCGGGGAAGGAGAGAGGGATGTGCTGGCCGCCCCCCTCCCGCCCGCCCCGCGGCCAGCGGCTGCTTTGCAGGACCCGTCCGATGTGTCGTCCCCCCCCCCCCCCCGCTCCGGCCGCCGCCTCCTTTCCTGCCGGGCGTCCGGTTCCGTCCCTGGGAAGCATGACTCACCGCAGCGCCGTGGAAAGTCCCCGTCGCGAGCCGACAGCGAGCCCCGAAGCGCTGGGGCGCGTGCGAGGCCGAGGCCGGGGGCTGGAGGGGGCCGGGACTGCCTTGGCTGGAGGGGAGGGGCTGCACACCTTCTCTCCCTGGCAGGAGGGGCCCAAAGGCGGCCGTGGTGGGAGGGGGTGGCCAGCCTGCCCCTGGGGCCCTTGACCCTGGGAGAGCCCAGCCCAAACCTCCCCCCCTGGCCCAGCCTCAGGTGCCCAGCCTCAGGAGGGGGAGGGGGGACTCCCGTGCCAGCCTAGCCTCTTGCTCTCATGCCTCTCCAGGGGCTGCCCCTTGCCCCACCCTCCAGGTGATGGGCCCTTTGCGGCTCAGGGGCCGGCCTCCCGGAGAGCTCGGGAAGAACTCCTCCTGGGACCAGCCCAGTTAGCACCAGGCTCTGGGCCTGCAGTTGCCATGGAAACCTGGGGTGGCCAGAAGCACCATGGCAGGCGTGGAGGAGCCTGTCCATCCGTCTGTCTGTGGGTCTCTGAGCGGCATTCGGCCCCCAGCCCAGCCCAGCGGTGCATTCCTCCCGCGTGCAGGCCTCCTGATTCATCCTGGGGCTGCTGACCCAGCGCTCGGGCAGAGCCCCTCCCTCCTCCCTCCCTTCCTCCCTCCGCAGGGCAGCTTGCATTCCTCTCTCCCCCCCCCCCCCCCCCCCCGCGCAGAAGCAGCTGGGCCGCCTCTGTTGCTGGATGTCAGTCTGTGCAGTCGCTGGCCATTGTCTGGGGATTTGGGGGCACAAAAGGGCCTTTGTGTGGGCCCCTCTGCCGGTGTCTCTGGCCGGCTTCCCCTTTGTTTGTGTCCCTGGATGTCCGTCCCCCCCCCCCCCCCGCAGCGCCATCCAGCCAGCCAGCCGGACATTCCATTCCATTTCCGGGGGAGGGCCAGGCCCGCAGAGGGAGGGGACCAGCAGGCCTTGGGAAGGGGCCTCTCCCCACCCTCCCCTGGGCGAGGGCCTCGTGCCTCATCGTGCCTTGCAGCGCCCTCTCCTGGGAGGGCAGCTGAGGGCCGCTGGGCTGGCCAGGAGGGAGCCCGTGGCCCTCTGGGCAGGGCTGGCTGTGGGACTGGCTTCTCGGGGGACGGGGGGGGGGGGGGGGATGTGCCACAGCCCTTTCCTTGCTTCCTGAAGGGAGGGACTGACCCAGCCTGGCTCTTGGACCAGGGAGACAGCTGCCTTGCTTGCCTACCCGCCTGCCTGCCTGCCTGCCCGCCCTGTGATGCTGGGCTCGTGGTCCCTCGTGGCTCTTCTGTGGCTGCGGCAGAGCTCCCTGTGGGAAGGGCTGCTGAGGGTCTTGGCGAGGCCTGTCCAGAGCGCAGAAGCCATGTCCTGCCCCACAGACCTGCAGGCAGAGGAGCTGGGCGTGGGGCAGGGGTCTGCAAATGGCTCCAGGCTGCCTGGAGGGGGGGAGTCCCTTGGGCTATATGGAGGGGTGGGGGGGTGCTCTGCCGGGCTCCCCCTGCTGCAGTCCTGGCTGATGACACCTGGGTGGAGAAGGGAGCAACAAAGACAGGATGAGGCGGAAGTCGCTGGGAGGGCAGGCAGCCAAACACGGGCGGGCGGGCGGGGGGGGCTCTTCCTCTTCCTCTGCTGACCACCTGCTTCCCAGGGCCGGTTCCTGTGTTGACATCTTGGGGGGGGGGGCCTGCCTGGAGATCTCCCCCAGAGAAGGGGAAATGGGGCTACCTGGCTGGGGGCCAAGGAGGGCGGTCTTTACGGAGGTCTGAGCTTTGGGGAGGGGGCTTGTGCCCTCCCCAAGCATCCTGTTGCTTCGGTGCCTCCCCCTGGCCTCCCCCAGCTTTCCTCTCCTCCATTTTGGGAGAGATCCCAGTGAGACTGGACAGAGGCAGCCAGGTTTCCCTGGCCCTGTTGCGGCCATTTCTCCGGTGGGGAGGGAAACTTTTTAGCAAACCACCACCTTGAATCGAGTCCAGGAGCTGTAGAGTCCTAAGGGGGGGGGGATGCCTCTGGGGGAATTCCTTGCTTCTGGCTGTGTGCAGAGGCAGGACTGCCCCATTTGGTGGGGGTGGGAGGAGAGGAAGGCACTTCCCCTTATAGTTCCACAAAGAAAGAAGCGAGAAATTTGCTTTTCTCGGAAACAATCTCATGATCCTGGAGGAGGGGGGGGGGCAGCCTGCATGGGAGGGGCAGAGGCAGGGGAATTGATGGGACCTGCCTGTGGAACCGCGGGGAAGGGGAGCCTGGAGGGGGGGGGGCTTTTCTTTCCTGGCTGGCACCTGGGAGGGAGGGTCTGAGCACTAGGGGGAGGGCCCTGGGGTGGTCAACCAGAGGTCCAGCCTGGCATGCGGTGGGTGGGTGGGTGGGTGGGGAGAGAGCAGCCTGAGATTGTAATCTCTGTGCCTGGCCAGACCGGTAGACCTGGGGCCGGTGGTGACCTGGGCCCTCTCGTGCTGTGGGGGAGGCCTGCTCAGCCCTGGCTGTTGCCCCCCTTCTGCACTCGAGCTTTCCAGCTGGGGGGGGCTGTCTGGCTCCCGGTGCTCCAGTTCTGGGGTGGGGGGGTTACACTGCTGGCCGTGTCTTGGTTTCTCACAGATTGTTCCTTATCGGGCAGAAGGGGGCTGCTGAGGGACCCAGGAGGGGCTAGGCAGGGGTGTGGGCTTCAGGGAGGGAGGCAAGGGAAGCTGGGGCTGGGCAGGGGGGGGACTCCAGCTGGGGAGGCTGGTGTGTTGTGGGGGGGGGGGGGCTGTGTGTCCCAAGCTAGGCTGGTTGTGGCTGAGGGGGCAGAGGAGGCTCCTATCATGAGCAAGGCAACTAAGGGGGCTGGGCTGCTTGGGCCCCCCTCTGCGCTTGGAAGGGAAAGGGTGATGCAGGGGGGGTGGGGGGAGCTGCCTGGCCCTGTTTGCCTGTTGCCATGGTGCTTCCTCCTGCAGGGCACGCTCTGGCAGTTGCCCCCCCCCTCCTCCTCCACCTTCCCCCTGGCTGGACTGGGCCGAGCTGGAGAGTTCGGTGCCATCCGTGCTCCCAAGCGGCCCTTGTGAGTGACCACGGGGGCGGGGGGGGTCAACAGTCTGATGCCGGGAAGAGCATTGGGGGGGGCTTCCTGGGCAAGGCGCCATTCTGCTGTACCCTGCCACCCTCTGCCTTCTTCCACCAGTCTGGAGCTGTGCCCTCCCCCTCCCCCTCCCCCGTATTCATGTGCCAGTTGCATCCCTGGCCGGCTTGCCAAATCCCTGCCCGGCTCTCTCACGTGTGCAGGCATGCCGCTCCACTCCACTCCGCTCCGCTCTGCTCCTCCAGCCCTGCACTTGTGCCCTTCACCCGTGGGTCTCTTCCCTCCTCCCCCCCCCCCCGGCGGCCGGCAGATGCTCCTTGCCGCCATGTCCATGCCGGAGGCCTCCTCTCTCCCCCGGGGTAGGACACGGCTAGCGGTGCCAGGGGCAGCAGGGGGGCTGGTCCCCCATTCCCCCTCCCCCCACCCCACCCCACCCCACCCGGTGGTTGATTCTGCGGGCAGCTGGCAGGGCCGATGAGCGTCAGGCTGCCCGGCCTGGCTTTGGCGGGCATTTGGGGTCAGCAGACAGAGGGCCGTGTCTCCCAAGCTTTGCTCCCAGCCCCACGGAGCTGAGACCCCCTGGCCACGGCTCCCATCCCCCCGTGGGAAACGGCGCTCTGGGCTTTGCTGCTGCCTGCGGCCGGGGCTTGCTGGGACGGCCGGCCGGGTCGATGGGCAGGGGGTGGGGAGGGGGAGAGGAGGTGAAGCGTAGCCCTTCCCCACTTTCCAGCCTGGGCATCCAGGTGGTTCCGGCCTTCCCTAGTTGAGTGTCCCAGCATCCTGCACGGTTGCCAGCCGTTTTCCGGTTCCGTTCCTGGCTGCCGGTCCCTTCTCCTCCAGCCCCCCCTCTCCGTGGGCACCAGGTGAGCCCCGGGCCCCAGAGGGCTTCCCCCAGGGCAGCGGCTCACGGGTGCTGCCCTCCTTGCACGGGAGACGGACTGCTCCGGTCTCTGGCTTCCGTCATAATATTTGAATGCCCGCGATTTCAACAAAGACGAGAGATTATACTCCCCAACAAACCTCCCGCCCCCGCCCCTCCTCAGCCCCGCTTTCTTTTTTCCTTCTCCGTCTGTGAGAAAATATTCTTGGCAGGACAGGAGGAGAAATAATTGCTCTCCTCACTATTGCTGACCCTCCCCAGCTGCCGAGCCTGCGGAATTGCTCCTTTTCTGAATGAGC
>NC_135369.1:530181-557681 GCF_049243985.1 Paroedura picta
GGCCCCTCTAGCCCAGCACCAACGACCCCAAAGGGAGCCCACCTTCCTGCAGGACAGCAGGAGGGGTGGGGGGAGAAGGGCGGAGGGGCCGGGGGCGGACCGCGGCCGCGGCTCGGCCCCCGCGCCGTTCGCCCGCTCCACGGGCGCGGCGCGGAGCGCGGCCTGCGAGCGGGCCGCTCGGGCCCCGGTTTGGACGGAGGAGGACTTTCCCCCTTTGACAGCCAAAGGCCAGTGCCAGGGCCGCCCGACTCCATCGAAGGGCGGCCCCCGAGCGGAGGCGGTGGCGGGGGTCAGTAGGGGGCGTGCCGGAGGTCGCCCCCCGGGTCTCCCGGGAGATTCCGGGAGATTCCGGGAGACAGTCCGCAGGGGCGGCCCCGGCCGCCGCGGACACGATGCCGCCAACCCCGCGCGGATCCGAGGTCGGGAGGCCGCGCGGCGGAGGTTTCCGCGCCGCGCCCCCCGCCGGGGGCCGAGAGGGCCTGCCGGGGGGGGTGCGAGCCGGCGAGAGGCAGCCGCCGGAGAGCGGCGACGGGGCGAGAAGAGCCAAGCCGACGACGACCCCGCGGAGCCGCTCGCGGGAGTACTGCATCCGCCGGGCCTGGCAGCAGCTGCTCGACACGGACCTGAGCCCGGTGGCCGTGGACAACGCGCTGGCCGGCTGGGCCGCGGGAGTGACGGGCGCGGCCGAGCGGGGGGATGGCCACCCGGTGGAGCCGGACTGGGAGCCCCTCCTGCGTCTGTGGGGATATCTGGCGTCCCGGCTGGCGTTCCCCTCCGTGCAGGCCCCGGAGTATAAAAAGTATGGCCAGCGGGTGCTTTGGATGCGGCTCACAGACGAGCGGGAGATGCTCCTCCTCGCTAGCGGAGAAGCCATCAGCCCGCTGGAAGAGGGCCACGCGGCGGAGGCGCGCTCGAGGACCATCGTGCTGGTCGAGCGGCTCCTCTGCATGCGGCAGAAGGAGGCGAGCGCAGCTCCGGATTGGCTGACGGCCGAGGGCCTGAGCCGAGACTGGGCCGAGGTCATCCGGGTGCTACAGGAGGCGCCCCCGGGCCGCACTCACATCACCACCAAGCCGGGCCCAGAGGGGCAGCCAGTGCCCGCGGCGGACTGGATCGCCCTCCTGAGCTACGCGGCGGAGCGGCTCCGGGAGCAGGCGGCGCAAAGAGCGGCCGGAGCGGACCGGGCCGAGGCGACGGCGGCAGCGGCAGCGATCGCAGCGGACGCCACGGACCAGGAGTCAGACCATCAGCAGCAGGAGCGGCAGCAGGAGCAGCAGCAGCAGGAGGAGCAGGAGCGGCAGCGGCAGCAGCAGCAGCCGCAGCAGCCGCAGACCCAGAGCCAATTGCCAGTCCCGCCAGCACCGGAGTGCCGCGGCAAAGACCCCGCTCGACCGCCGGGACAGGGGGTGGGGCCGTGCCCGACGGAGAATCGGGCACATCCACCCCCGCTAACCGGTGAGGAAGCCAACCGGGAACTACGGCCAACCATGGAGGGTTCACGCACGGAGGGGGGCGGACAGGGAGCGAAGGGGAGTCTGCGGGAGGACAGCATAGTTCAAAAGGGGGTGGAAGGCGAGACGAGCGGCAGCGGGGAATGCCCAGCCGGGGAGGGAAGACCAGGGGCAAGAGGAGCAACGGCAGGAGGAAGAAGGGGAGGGAACACAGTGGAGCGAGCGGGATTCATAGGAGTACTCCGGGAGCCCCGGAAACTCACACCACGTGTCCGCTCACGATCTCCGAGGGCAGGACGCTCACCTTCGTGCTCTCGAGAGCCGGGCCGGGGGCCGAGCTGGCGGGAATACCGATCCGCCCATAAGCACCGTCCGGGGCAACGGCGGCGGCAGAGTAGACCAAGCAGGGGCGGGAGAGGGGACAGCGGATCGCCGACGTCCGCCGCGCCAGACTCCTCCGACTCGGAACGGACGAGCGGCAAGGAGTGGGCCGCCTACGAGCCACAGCCCGTGGACGCGGCGGACAGCGGGGGGGCAGAATCGGGGTCTGGGCCGGCAGAGGCCGAGCTCACAGATGAAATGGAGGAGGGGGAAGTGGAGGGCGAACATAGGATGGAGGAAGAGGCAGAAGAGGAAGCGGAGTGGGAGGACGACAGGGGGGCAGAAGAAGAAGAAGAGGAGGAAGAGGAAGAGGAGGAAGAAGACGGAGAGTGGGTGACAGACCAGGAGAGGGAACAGGAGGAGGACGGAGAAGGGGGAGAAAAAACGGAAGGGGGAGAAGGAGAGCGAGAAGGAAGGCCCACGGGCCAGGAAAAGGCGCAGACAGACACGAGGGCAGACCGAAAGGGGAGGGGGGCAGAGGCGGAGGGACAGAGACAGACGGAGGAAGGGAGCGTGCCGAGGGCTGGAGAGAGGGCCAGCACGGCGGCGGCAAAGGCGGCGCTGCCACCCGTCCTGCCGGCCGTGCCTTGTTCCCCTGTTTTCCAGCTGGAAGAAGAGCGAGCCGAGACGACGGCGGCGAAGCCCGGAGGACAGCGGCAGCCAAGCCCCAGCGGGACTAGAGTGGCCGCAGCTGGGGAACGGAAGCAGACAAGGGCACACGAGGATTTGTCAGCCCCGACCGAAACGAGCCGGGGGAAAGGAACCGAGAGACAGGGGCCTGTACCACGCCCGGGGGGAGTACCGCGGGAGGGAGATCGGCGGGCGGGGGAAGAGGAAGGTCAGGCGGCAGCAGCGGCGGAAGCGGTAGCCCATAAGGGAGCCACGGGGACAGTGGGGGGAGAACACGGAGGGTGGACACCCCTTCCCCAGCGGCCACCGGTGGCACCACCACGACACCGGCGGTTGCTTTCAAGAAGGGAGATAGGATCGGAAGGCACATGCACCGATGGAAAGCCGGGTAGCGACGGTGGAGGTGGGGACGGGGGGAGCAGAACAGGAAACGGGTGAAGCGATGGAGGTGCCGCAGAGCCCCACCGAAGAGGAGGAGGAGGAGGAGGAGGAGGAGGATGCAGAGGAACGCGGACGGGAACCGCGGCGGCGGCGGCGGCGGCAGCGGCGGAGGCGACGGGAACAAACACCACGCCGACGGTCGGTAAGCGAGGGGCCACCGGGCGGACACAAGACAGCAGACATGACACTAAGCATACAACCACGCACAGCAAACCAAAACAACACACCACAGAACACTCCGCGACACGGGGCACCTCACACACACCTGGGGGAACAACGAGAGGGACACTCGGCAGGAGAAGGGAGAAGCACGCGGCGGACGTCGGCCCGCCGCCCTCCGCCGACCCCGAGCGCGGATGAGCTGGAGGCGCGCCTGGGCCTCACGGCGCCATGGCAGTCGCTGCTGCCCATGCACCAGCGGCTGCGGGCGGTAGTGGCGGCGGCGAACCGACGGCCGGCGGGGTGAACAGCGGGCCGAGACGGAGAACGGGGCGCAGACCCCGAGACTCCCGAAGCCCCCGGAGCCCAGGAGGCAATACGCGGCTGTGGCGGCGGCGGGCACGAGGGCAGAAGTGGCGACGGGACGACCAGCCCCTAGGGGCCTAGGCGCCGCGCGGGCTGAGGCGGCAGGAGCGGGCCAGACGGCGGAGGCAGCGGCCCGGGCGGCGGTCGAGGCGAGGGAGCGGGCGGAGCTGGATGACGCCACCATGTTGAGGGCCTACCTGCGGGCGGCTGCCCGGGCCGACGACCCGCACGACGATGCCGGTGGCCAAGAGAGGGAGAACACGAGCGCGGGCCACTACATCATCCGCCTGCGCTACAAGGGCAGTGACCCGCGGAAGCTCTCCCGGGAATACCTGGTCGGCACGGTGCTGCTGGACGAGTGCGGCTTTTCGCCGTCGGAGATCGACCTCGTCTCCATCCCACCGGGCGTGGCGGAAGTGGACGTGCGCTTTGCCTGCGAAGAGGCGTACGAACACTTCTGGGCCACGTACCGGGCGGCGAGGCGCGGAGGGGTGCCGCTGCTAGAGGGCTTCGAGCTCCAGCCCCTGATGCGCGGTGACGCCCGTGTCGTCACCGTGTACCTACGCTCCGGCACCGTGCCCGAACAGGACGTGGGGGCGCGCCTGGCGGCGGAAAACTGTCGGCTGCTTATGGCGCCAGAGAAGCGGCTAGACGAGTGGGGCGTGTGGACGGGGGAGTTCCGCCTGGTCGTGGCCCTGGGCCGTGACGCGGGCCGCCGCCTCGTCCACCTCCCACGCTACTTCTTCCTGGGGGGGGAGAGAGCCACGGTCCGCTACAGCGGCCAGCCGCCGGCGTGCTTCTTGTGCGGCGCCTACGGCCATCTGCGGAAGCACTGCCTCACGCGTCTGTGTTCCCGCTGCGGCACCCGGGGCCACTGGACCGAGGCCTGCGACCGAGACGTCCGTTGTAGCCTGTGCCGCCAGGAGGGACACCCCTACCGCTGGTGCCCGTCCAGCTGGAGGAACTGGACGGAGGAGCAGCGGAGGGGCACGGAAGAGGGCTGGCGGAAGGTCTTCGACCACGCCCGTGCGGCGGCGAGGAAACGACGAGAGAGAGAGCGAGAAGAGCAAGAGAGACAAGACCAGGAACGGCGGAGAGAAGAACAGCAGCGGGAAGAGGAGATCGAAGAGCAGCGCGGAGAAACGGCGGGCGGCGAGGATGCCTCCGGCGGCGGATGGCACATGGTAACCCCGAGAAGCGGATCGGCCGGGCCCAGGAAGCGCACAGCGGCGCAGGTGGGGGCGTCGGAACAACGGACGGAGGACGGGCCACCAGCCAGGGCCAAGCGCAAGGGAGCCGCAGCCACGCCTGTCACCACGGCGAACAGATGGGAGACGTTGGCGGTGGCATCGGCGGTAGAAACAGAGAACGCAGAGCTACCGCCACCGACTCAGCAGCAGCAGCAGCAGCAGCAGCAACAACAGCGACGGCCCCCTCCGACTACGGTGAGTCAACTGACGCCCGAGGAGGAAGAGGAGATGGATCTCGCGGCCGCGGCAGAGGCGGCGGAAGAGGGCGCGGCGAAAGAGAAAGCGGCGGAGCGGGGACAGCAAGGAGGGGAAGAAGGACAGGCCCTGAGGCCGGAGTCAGCGAGGGAGCGGCGCAACCAGCGCCGGCGCCGAGAGGCAGAGGAGAGGAGGCAAAACTCGCAGGCGAAGGCGGTAGCGGAAGCCACGGTCGCGACAGAAAGTGAGGCAGCCTCGCGAAACCGTGGGATGGACTGCGATAGCGACGGGCAAGAGGAACCGCGGGCAGCGGAGGAAGACGCGGAGACAGACGGGGATGAGAACGAGGAGGAAGGCGAGAGCCCCAAAGTACAGCCCGAGGAACACGAGGAGCAGTCGGAGGAAGGGAAGATGCCAGCGGCAGAACAACCGCCGCCGCCGCCCCAACGGGACCACGAACAGCGGGGAGAGCGGAGGGGCACAGAGGAGAAAAGACAGGCAGCGGCAACGAACCAACAGGAGGCGGCAGCAACAACAGCTGCAGGGGACCGACAAGCGGAAACCCCGGGACCGCCGGGAACACAGACTCGACGAGGAGATGTGAATCAGACAGATCCGCCAGGGACCCGGGCACCCGACGACCCGGGAGGGGAGACGGCGGAAGACCCCGGGGGCGGTCCTCAACACGCCGCACTAGCACCCAAGATGGACCTCAGTAAGGCTGCGCCTCTCCCACTACCCCGCCCGCCGGACCCCAACACGGAGGGACCGGAGGGAAACGGGGGCCTATCGGGAGAGGAGGCAGGACGGAGCCCGGCCACCCCAGAGCGACCCACGGGCCGACTCTGGGAGCCGACGGCGACAATTACAACAGAGAAGACGTCGGCGGAAATATTGACAGAGGCAGAAGAGGCCGTGGGACCGCTACCGATGGGGGAAGAGAGGGAGGCTACCCAGCCGACATCCGAGATGCCACAAGAGGCGCCACAAGACAACCCGAACGACGGATCTCAAGCCATCGAAGAGAAACAGAGGACATCGGCGACAACGAGAGGCGGCGACAACAGCGACCCACGGCGGCGAGACGACGACCCGCCGTCGGAAAGCCTACAGTCGCAACACGAGAACTAGGGCAGTAGAGAAGATGGACCACAGGAGGAAACAAGGCACAATGATGGCAGGAAGACAAAGACACCAAGGGAAGAAAGGAGGATGGGGACAAGGGAAGCAAGGCGGGAGCATCTCGCGGCGGGGGCCACGACCCTGACACAGGCGACAGAGGAGATCACAACGACAGGAGGAGGGGGAGACGAAGGGGATCAAGCCACACCATTGGGCGTCGTGGCGGTGGCGTGGAGCTGGGCGCCCGGACCGGGACGCTGCGGCAGGGCAGCCACAGGCACGCTGGAGGAGCGCCTGGCGACGCTCGCCACGCTCCGATTCAACGTGGCCGTCGTGACCGGAACGGGCATCAGGAACGAGCGTGAGCGCGCCCGCGCGCAGCGCTTGTGGCAACGCTGGGGTCAATCCCTGTGGACAGTGAGCGGAGAGGAGTCGGACGAAGAGGAGGATGAAGACGACGGCAGGAGCGGTGGAGACGCCGCCGGCGGAGCGGCCCGAGAGCCGAACCGACGGAGGCCACACGATTTCGGCGTCGGCGTCCTGTGGAGAAGGGGCACGGAGACATGCCACCGAGTGCATGGCGTCACGCACTGGGTCCCGGGCCGCCTCCTGGTCGTCGACTTTGAGGGCCGCCCGCCTCCGGGACGGCAAGCGGGCCCGCGTTTCCGCCTGTGTGCGCTTTGTGCGCCCCCCACGAGAAGAACACGGAGGCCGCGACAAGACGGCCGAGAGCTTCCGACCGAAGACGCACAGAAGAGGCGACTCGCGGAGGAAGACCGCCGCGCCCAGCGCGCACGCCGTGGACTTTGGGCTTCGCTCAAGGATGCGACGGCGACGGCCTTCCGTGGAACGCACCTATGGGTGGCGGGGGACTTCGCCGTGCGCGCAAAGGAGAGCGATTGGGCCACGGAGAGAGCAGAGAGGGACACGGGGGGCGAGCCGCAAGGACTTGCCCGCCTCGATGACCCCAGAGCGCGAGGCCAAACGCGAAGAAGCCCGCTCACGAGGGAAGAGCGCGACCTGGATGGCTGGCTCCGCGGAAGGGAGGCCATGGTGGACCAGGGCGAGAGCGCAGCAGAGTGGGCATGGGACCAGGCGCCCACGGCAGAGAGAGCCGCCTTCGTGGCCCAATACGGCTACGAAGAGGGCCCGGCAATGGCGGAGGCGGCAGGCGGAAGGCCACCATACACGGCGCGCTTTGCAGCGGGGCAACTTTTCACGCGCACGGTGCGCTGGTGGGCTCGGGAAGTAGAGTGGCGCCCACAGCGATACCGAGTGCTCAGCACGCCATGGACAGAAGGGGCGATCGTCCAGTGGCACTTGGCGGCGACGGCGGCGACGGCGGCAAGCGCGAAGGCGGGAAGAGCCAGGGGATGGCGGATGCCACACGGATTCCTGGCACCAGCGCCGGCGGGAGCAGGAGGAGGCCCTGTGGGCAGGGCCGCCGCGGCAGAACATGGAGAGCCGGGATGGGCGGAGGCAGCAGCAGAGAGAGAGCGCCGCCTCCGAGAGCAGGGACACGAGCGGCTCGCCGAACGCATGGCCCATTGGCGCCGAACGCGTTGGGAAGGACGCCACGAGAATGGAGAGACCAGTGGCGCATCCGCAACGGCCGAAGAGGCAGCCACGGCGACGGAGAGCGCCCGGGCGGCCCTCCGGATCAGCGAAGGCCGCTGGGAGGAGATGAAGCGGACGGTGCGCGCCTTTTGCTCAGCAGAGGCACGCAGGCGAGTCCGCGAGGAGATACGCACCTACCACGCCGCCTTGGCCACGGAGCGCGCGGCGGCGGCGGCCTGGGCGCGCGGAGCCGCGTTCGACGCGGGGCAGCTCAGGCGAGCACGAGAGACCCAGGCCGCATACCACCGCACCCAACGCTGCCGCCGCCTCTGGGCAGAGCACACCCGCGCAGTGGGGCCGCTGCTCCGTCCGGAGGAATGGCGAGGCAACGCGGAACGACCAGACACCAGCAAGACAGCGGCGGGTCGCGAAGGCCCGCGCCCGTTCCGCGCGCTACGACGCCCGCCCGCCCTCAGGGCAGAAAAGGAGGAACGGGAAGGAGAGCCACCAGTAGCCCAAGAAACCCCGGATGCGGAGGAATCAGCGAAACCAGCACCTCAGCCACCGCAGCAGTGGTCGCAGGAGCGATGGGAGACAGATCCGGCGGCCATGGCCGCAATGATGACAGCATACGCGCGCGCAGTGGTCGCGGGGGACGACTCGCCGAGCCGCCTCGCCCCACGGCCGACGGCAGAGGAGCAAGCCCGCCTCACGGAGGCGTACGTAGCCCGGGAGGAGGCACGGACAACGGCGGCAGAGGAACACCGACGGCAAGTAAGCGGAGCGGCGTGGAGAGCGGCGGAGGAAGAAGAAGAAGACCGAGCCGCGGCCACAGAGCCCATCACGGAGGCCGAGGTGCGGGCCGCCATCGCGAAGGGAAGGGCCAAGTCGGCGCCGGGCCCAGACGGCCTGCCCTACGCGTTCTATCAAGTGTGCCGGGAGGAGCTGGCCGGGCCATTAGCGGAGCTGCTCTCTGAGTGCTTCCGGGCGGAACGCCTGACGCAGTCAATGTACGAGGGGCGACTCCAGTTCTTCGGAAAGGACGGGGATGACACCGACCCGAGGAACTGGAGGCCCATCACCCTGCTCGATACAGACTACCGGATGGCGGCTCAGGTGGTGAGGGCACGCCTGGCGCGGAGAGCGGCTCGCTGGGTCCACCCGGCGCAGTCTAGCGCCGTGCCTGGACGGCGCCTCGGGGACTCCCTGGCACGCCTGAGGGATGCCTTCCAAGCGGCGGCGGAGGGACGCTGGGACGACGGCTTCGTCATCAAGGTCGACCAGTCCAAGGCATTCGACAGGGTGCGCCACCCGTACCTGTGGTCCTTGTTGCAGGCCAAGGGCCTCGCAGAGGGCCACGTGAGGGCCGTGCGCACATTGTACGCCGGCGCGCGGGTCACGGCGGTGGTCAACGGAGAAACGCCACCGGAAGGCTCTAGCCCAGTGACGGGCGGCCTGCGGCAGGGATGCCCGCTGAGCCCGCTGCTCTACGTGCTCTCCCTGGATCCCCTGCTCCAGAACACCGAGCGAGATGTCCGGATCCAGGGAGCGCCGGTGGCAGCGGCCACGGCGCCATGGGACGAGGCGGCGACTACAGAGGACGTAGAGCAGGCGGAGAAGACCAAGACGGAGACACCCAGGCGGAACACGTTGAAGATCATCGCCCATGCCGACGACGTCTACGTGATGGGCCGCGGAGAAGCCCAGCTGCGGGCCGCCCTGGAACACCTGGCGGCCCACGAGCAGGCGACGGGCGCGGCCATCAACGCGGACAAGTCCCGCCTCTACCGCATGCCTAAAACATCGACAGACAAGGGGGGCACCGGGGCGCGACTGCCGGAAACCGCCACCATGAGTGAAACACCGTTGACGGCCGGATGGCAGGAAGCCGACGAAGTCACCACGGAGCACGGGACGGCGACGACGGCGGAAGAAGGGGCGGGGGAAGAGCAGCGGCAACCGCAGCACCCGCAGCACCCGCAACCGCACCGAGCCAGGGTCTGCACAGCACGCTTCCTGGGCGTGGACTTCGGACCGGCACCGTCCGCCTGGCAGGACAACTGGACGGCGTGGGCGGAGAGGGTCCGCGAGCGGCTGGAATACTGGCGGCGGCCGGGGGGGCCAAGATTGCGCCTCTTCCAGCGCGTGCAGTACATCAGAAGCTACCTAGTGGCCGCGGGAGGCCACATCGCCGACGTCTATCCGCCCCACCGGAACACGGTGGTCGAAGCGCAGCAGGCCTTCGAAGTGTTCTTGCGGGCGGGAAGACCGCCCCCGCCACGCCCGATTCAGCACGCCGAACAGGCGGACGGCGGTTTGGGGCTACCAGACGTCAGGGCACTCTACCTGGCGCGGTTTATCGCGGCAGGTGGAGCCGGACTTTGCACAACACCGATCGGGAGACCAAGGCGGGAAGAAGACGACAAAGGCGAAAGAGGACAAATCGTGGGGATCGGAGACGCGGCCACGGCGTCATGGCGCCGCCGCTGGGAGGAGGCCACGGACCAGGAGGCGGGCGGAAAGTCCGGAGCCAGACCACCGCTGCCCACACGCGCGGAACGCCGCGATCTGCCCACCTATACGACCGCGGCCATCCGTGATATCCGCGCCTGCCGCATCCCGGCGGACACGGCGAGGCAAACGGCGAGCCTAAGCGCCGCAGCAGCAGCTGCCGCGGCTGCCGGAATACCACCACCACCGCGCGCCGCGGACGGCCGGAGGACGGGGGCAGCCGCACTGTACACGGCAATCCTGCGACAGCAACACCTAGAGCCCTACGCGCGGCGTCTAACAGCCCGACACGAACAACAGCCAGAAACGTACCCGGAATACTTGGCCATGGCGGCAAAGGAAGCAACACAAGGACGCCAGCGGCAGGCGGTCGAACAGGCAGCAGCGGCACCTTCTCCATCGTCGGGTCGGGCCCGCTGGCTGCGAGATCGCACGGTGCCATTCTCACTAAGGGAGGAACGCTGGCGGGCTTACCACCAGCTGCTGCAGCTACGAGCCGGGCGCGAGCGGCCGCGCGAGAGGCGACAGGAGGGCCACGCGGAGGCCACCTGCCCCCGATCGCCGTGTCGCAGCCGTGCAGAAGGGAGCCGCCCGACGGAGACAGCACGCCATTTCCTGCTGGAGTGCCCCGCGTCGGCTGCCGTGTGGCAAGAACTCGAAGCCGCTTGGGGAGTCCGCGGATTGGCACGCCAGGATCCGGAAGCCATCTTCTCGGGCGAAGCCGGAGGGCCGCTAGCAGGGAGGGTGGCGAGAGCGGCAGGGTGGAAAACCCTGGCACCGGAAGCCCTGCGCCTCGTCAACCTTGTGGTGATAGCACAACTCCGCAAAATGCGGAGAGTACAGCTAACACTACAAAGGAGGGCGACACAGAGAGCAGCGGCCGGCGCACTAGGCAGAACAGACTGGCTCCGGAAGGCCGAGCGCGCGGCGGCGACCATCCGCAGATGGGTGGCGGCGATGGCCGCAACGCGACGTCCCAAACAGGAAACAGAACACAACAGACACCTCACAGGGAGGGAGGCGGGAGGGCAGGGACAAGGGGAATACACACACAGGGAAACACCGACGGGAGGGAGAAAGGGAAGACCACGACAACATAGGAATCAGATGACCGCACCGCCGCAACAGGCCCTGTATACGCTACCGGGGACCCACCGCCAACTAAGACCAGCAAACAGACCAGAAGGTCCAGCGGCGGAAGTGCACCGAAACTACGGGAGGAACCCGACACCAAGAAAAACCATGAAGCCGACGCCGCAGCTACCGACAGAGGCAGGAGGGGACCCGGGACCCAGGAAACAAAGAGAGGGAAACCAAAAAAAGAGGAGGCCAGAGGGGAGAGAGGGGAGGGAAGGGCCGCACACCCCGCCAAGCCGCCTAGACCAATACAACCTCCGCTGCCCACCGAGCGGGGATAGGGTAGAGCAAAGGGCAAGACAGCAACAGCCCACAAAAAAAGACATAGCTGCTCGGGCGGTGACGTGAACAATAATAAGAACAATATCCTAGGAGGACAAGGAAACCGGAACAATGGACAATGGAAAATGGACAACGGATAACGAACACGGGATGCGGGGATGGGGAAGAAGGGGAAGAAGGACACGGGAGAGGGCACAAAATAGGTGACGATGTACAGAGCGCGGGAGACAAGGCCGAATGTTGACGCCAAACAAGTGTAATCATGTAGGAAGGCTACCAATAAACGGGCTAGGGCGGGTTGGGGAGGGGAAGGGGGGAAGGGCGGGGCGGCGGGCCAGAGGGGCCGGCCCCTAACCCTAACCCTAACCCTAACCCTAACCACCTTAAACCTATATCCAAAACTCTAAAAACCTAAACCCAAAAACCAGCCCCACTTGACCCTAAAAACCTAAAACCCTAAACAACTACAACCGTAAAAACTAAACCCTAACCCCAACGATCCCAGTAAACTGACTACGACCGTCACCTCTAAACCCCTCACCATAACCACAAACAGACATTCAAAGAAAGAACCACAAAGATAGAAATATAGAGATAATAGATGAAAGACTCAGAGAGAAAATGAGAAAGACAGATAGAAAGAGATAAATAGAGAGAATGAAGCATAGAGAGATAGAAAAAAAAGACAAGATTTCAGGATGTCAGACTTGTAAAAAAAATTACACTTGTTTAGGACATAATCTTTATTCACGCTGTGTCACATGAGGGGTAAAACACAAATGATTTCCTGGTTGCAAATGTGGGATGGTAAATCTTGCCTTTGCAGCCCTCCTAACCAGGAAGTTCCCCCCCCACACACAAACTCTCCCTCTTGCAGCTTTTTGCCTCCTGACGAGGCTGCAAGGGAAAGCAAAACCAACTTCTTCCTCTGCTACTTGGTTTGTCAATCATAGCAGGCCACCACAGCACAGCAGTTCTTTCCCTTCCCTTATCTTGCACTCTGATTAACAGAGGAAGGTGGGGGGGGGGGTGTTAAACAGACCCCTTCCCAATTAATCTGGAAAGCATCCCTTAAAAAGCCTCTGTTTCTCCCTGCCTGGCAACAAAACCTTGGAGGCTTTGTACTACTGTGTGTGACAAAAAGGGTTATCACAGAGTGTGCAACTCCATCTCAGGTAAACTTAATGGATCACTCGTGAGATGGAGTCCCTGTATTGATCAAGCTGTCTGCCTCGACAGCTACGAATGTGAATGGCCTGGCTGTAAGCGCTGAACTTCAAGACAGCTAGACAAGTTACAGTGGCTTCTTGGCAATTGTTTGGACCTTGTGCCTCCCTGTTTGTTGGTATGAAACATAGTCACAGTATTCCTTGCCTGCAGCAGGATGGACACCTTCAAAAGATTACTGAAAAACAGCTAAGGACATCACACACTATTTGCAATTCCAGCAAATTAAGGTGCCAAACCAAATTAAAGCAAGGCATGGTGGGAAAGCAGGCTGCACTTCTCTATGACTGTCCTGTGCAGGCATGCATGGGACTACGCGTATGCAGCTGCTTGCCACAGAGGTACTCAGTTGAAAAGGTGACAAGGCAGGCATGGGCAAAGAATAAGCCACTGTGTATTGTGGACAGGCTGAGAAGCTGGGTTTGGATGCAAGTGCAAGTTCCAGCTCATGAAAGAGATGCTTCCCATGACCTTTGGCACAAATTGAGATTGGGAACAAGAGTGAGGACAAACACAGAGCGTAAAAACACTCCAGTGTTACATTCAGTGTACTCGTTAGGCGAAAATATGGAATTTGGCTCTGCCAAGTGAGACATTCCTAACCCCTGGGCAACCTTCTCATGCAAGTAGACTTTCAGATGTCTGCACTAAACTCAGAATGCATGACTAGCTGGGTTCTTTTTAAAGAGATTGTTGATATGGCCAAGCCAATTGAAGCATCCTTTTCACTACTCTAAGCAACACGCACAGCATTGCCTTTCTAACAAAGGTTTGTGCAAGGTGGCTTGCCGTAGCCAAAACTATAACCTCAAACAAACTCATGTTTTTAAAACAAATGTCAAGGCACCAGGACAAAATTGTAAACATTGCAGTTTTCATATGTTTCAAGCAGCAAAATAATAATAAATAACTCACCCCAAAAAAGTGTTTTAAAAGGCCACTATTAAAAAATGGAAGTGACTGCTAACAAGTATCAAACACCAACATCCCCTCCTACTCTCCATTGGTATTCTCAGTCCAAAATAAAACAAAAATGGTTTTTAAAAAACATTCTGCCATAAAAACAAACGTAAGAACAGTTACAGTTTTGCTAAGGGAAGGGAGAGCTGTAGAAAGGGCAAACTTTCTCCCCGACACACTCAAGTGCACATCACGAGTGTTTTCTCTGGGAAACAGGCTTCCACGGGAGGGGGTGGCTTCTCCGTCTTTGGACATTTTTAAGCAGAGGCTGCATAGCCATCTGATGGAGAAGCTGATTCTGTGAATATTCAAAGGGTTTCCAGGTGACAATGGATGCAAGAGAGGGTTGTGTGAGCCCTGCATAGGAGAGCACAGGACACATCAGTGGGAGTTCAGAGGCATGCAGGCCACAATAGCAACTCTTCAGGCAATCACACACCACTTGCACATGAGCACTCCCTCCAAGCACCAGCAGCATTTCCCCCCTGACCTGACTGCCATATGCCATCCAACCATATCACCCCCCCTGCACACACTCACATAGAGCAAGCCCTCCCCCTTCCCCTACTCACCAAATTTATCACTGCTACAGAGAGCAGAAAGCTGAGAATATTTTGCATTTGCAAAAGGCTGTCCTTCCAAAGTCCTGCTGTTGGTCAGGACAGCCCAGACACTCAGCCAAGCCCTGGCCCACAGGCTCCTCTCCAAAGCCTGACTCGTTCAGAGGGGAACAAGCAATTAAGAGGCCAGCAATCAGCTGCAACTCCCAGCCTGAGGCGTTGCAAAATGAGAAGCAGCCTGAAATGAGGCTCCACCCAGGAAGAGCAATTCCCCTTGCAATCCCACAGGGCTAATTACTTTGCATAAGTCAGCACGTGGCAAACCAGGTACAGACTCCCAACACCTAACACGGATTCCTGTGCCACGACTAGGATTTCCTAATTCTGATATGATTCAAGTGGGTAGCCGTGTTGATCTGTCTGAAGCAGCACAACAAAATCAGAGTCCATTGGTCGTAAAGGTCTTACAGGTGTCACTGGACTCTAGAATCATAGAATCATAGAATCATAGAGTTGGAAGGGGCCATACAGGCCATCTAGTCCAACCCCCTGCTCAACGCAGGATTAGCCCTAAGCATCCTAAAGCATCCAAGAAAAGTGTGTATCCAACCTTTGCTTGAAGACTTCCAGTGAGGGGGAGCTCACCACCTCCTTAGGCAGCCTATTCCACTGCTGAACTACTCTGACTGTGAAAAACTTTTTCCTGATATCTAGCCTATATCGTTGTACTTGAAGTTTAAACCCATTACTGCGTGTCCTCTCCTCTGCAGCCAGCAGAAACAGCAACCTGCCCTCCTCCAAGTGACAACCTTTCAAATACTTAAAGAGGGCTATCATGTCCCCTCTCAACCTCCTTTTCTCCAGGCTGAACATTCCCAAGTCCCTCAACCTATCGTCATAGGGCTTGGTCCCTTGGCCCCAGATCATCTTCGTCGCTCTCCTCTGTACCCTTTCAATTTTATCTACGTCCTTCTTGAAGTGAGGCCTCCAGAACTGCACACAGTACTCCAGGTGTGGTCTGACCGGTGCCATATACAATGGGACTATGACATCTTGTGATTTTGATGTGATGCCTCTGTTGATACAGCCCAAAATGGCATTTGCCTTTTTTACCGCTGCATCACACTGCCTGCTCATGTTTAGTTTACAATCCACAAGTACCCCAAGGTCTCGTTCACACACAGTGCTACCTAGAAGCGTATCCCCCATCCAGTAGGCATGCTTTTCATTTTTCTGACCCAGATGCAGAACGTTACACTTATCTTTATTAAATTGCATCTTGTTCTCATTTGCCCATTTTTCCATTGTGTTCAGATCTCGTTGAACTCTGTCTCTATCTTCTGGAGTATTTGCCAGTCCTCCCAATTTGGTGTCATCTGCAAACTTGATGAGTAGTCCCTCCACCCCCTCATCTAGATCATTAATAAATATGTTAAAAAGTACCGGGCCGAGCACCGAGCCCTGAGGTACCCCGCTACTCACCTCTCTCCAGTCTGATGAAACACCATTGACAACAACTCTTTGAGTGCGGTTCTCTAACCAATCCACCTAACTATCTGAAAATCCAGATTGCAGTCCTTCAACTTATCCATCAGAACATCATGGGGAACCTTGTCAAAAGCTTTACTAAAATCCGAGTAAATGACATCAACCGAATTTCCCCGATCCAGCAAACCTGTTACTTCGTCAAAAAAGGAAACTAGGTTGGTCTGGCAAGACCTGTTGGAGACAAATCCATGCTGACTTCCTTGGATCACCAAATTGTCCTCCAGATGTTTGCAGATCGCTCCCTTTAATATCTGCTCCATTATCTTCCCCACAGAGGTCAGACTCACTGGTCTGTAGTTTCCTGGATCATCCTTCCTCCCTTTTTTGAAGATCGGAATAACGTTTGCTCTTTTCCCGTCCTCCGGGACATCTCCAGTCCTTAAAGAGGTTCCGAAGATGATGGACAAGGGCTGTGCAAGTTCTCTGGAAAGTTCTTTGAGTACTCTCGGGTGCATTTCATCCGGCCCAGGGGATTTGAACTCATCCAGTGCAGCTAAATGCCTCTCGACAACCTCTCTATCCATGTTAACCTGCCACCCAGACACTATCCTTTGGCTACGGCCATCTCTAGATGTGCCTAAACACTTTGACCTGTGGGAAAAAACTGATGTAAAATAGGCACTAAGCCTTTCTGATTTCTCTGCATCTTTCGTTAGAGTTTGTCCATCTGCACCCAACAGTGGGCCTATTGCCTCCTTGACTTTACGTTTGCTCCTCACATAACTGAAAAATCTTTTCTTGTTACAATGGGCTTCCCTGGCCAATCTTAGCTCACTCTCAGCTTTGGCCTTTCTGATGATTGATCTACAGTGCCTAGTAACCTGTAGGTACTCTTCTTTAGAGCTCTGTCCTTCCCTCCATTTCCTGAACATTTTCCTTTTCTTTCTTAGTTCCTCTTGAAGTTCTCTGTTCATCCAAATAGGCTTCTTAGAGCTCCTGCAGTGTTTTCGTATTTCTGGAATAGTCATTGATTGAGCATGCAATAGCTCTTGTTTGAGTAGCGCCCACCCTTCACATGCTCCCTTCCCTTCCAGCATTCTCGTCCATGGTATGACACTCATCATGTCTCTGAGTTTATTAAAGTTTGCCCTACGAAAATCCAACATCCGTGTCTGGCTACAAGCTTCCTTGGCTCCCCATCTCAAAAGGAATTCTATGAGGACATGGTCACTTCCCCCTAGGGTCCCCACCTCCTTCACCTCATCCACCAACTCTTGCCTGTTGGTCAGTATTAAGTCCAGTATGGCTGAACCTCTTGTGGGTTCATCTACCATTTGATAAATGAAATTGTCAGCCAGGCAGGTCAGAAACTTGCATGACTGAGGACGCTTCGCAGAGTGAGAAAGGGAGTGGCCCCAGGGGGTGAGTATACAACTATGCTTCCCAAACATATTCCGCATGATTGCCCCAGTCCTGCGGTTTCTCAATGGTCAAGAAAGTTGAGAAACCCTGTGCTGTTGGAATGGCATGCTGCAATGAGCAGGAGCACAATCCAAACTCCACATAATACATAAAGCCACCACTGCTGCACTCCACAGCTCCTTGCCCACTTTTCCCTGCCACATCTGTACAGAGCAAGGAAAGATGGCATGGACACAGGGTCTGGGGCAGGGAAAATGCCACAAGAGTTACTGAACGGTGCAGAGAGAGAGGCTGGTATAAAGGCAGACAATGCATAAGGGGCGTGAGGGATGCACAGACATAGGCAGGGAAGGGGAGAGGAGGAGCCGTAGGTAAGCTGTGCAACTGGACTTCAACCCTAACCCTAACCCTAACCCCTAACCCGCATCCTAACCCAAACCCTAACCCTAACCCTAACCCTAACCCTAACCCTAACCCTAACCCTAACCCTAACCCTAACCCTAAACCCTAACCCCTAACCCCTAACCCTAATTGCTCCCGTCCGCCGCGATCGCGTGCCAGGGGGCGGTCTCCGGGTCTCCCGGGAGATTCCGGGAGATTCCAGGAGATGGTCCGGAGGGGCGACCCCGGCTGCTGCGGATGCGGCGCCACCGACCCCGCGTGGATCCGAGGTCGGGGGGCTGCACGGCGGAGGATTTCGCGCCGCCACATCGCCGGACCCGGCCTGGCCGGGGGCGGGGAGTGGCCCACTGGCTGACGGGGCGGGACGGACCGCCGGCGCGGCCGCGCCCTCCGCCAGGGGCCGAGAGGGCCTGCTGGGGGGGTGATCGCCGCCGCCGAGAAGCTGCCGCCGGCGAGCGGAGACAGCACGCGGAGAATGAAGGAGGCGACCACCCTGCGGAGCCGCTCGAGGGAGTTCTGTATCCGCCGGGCCTGGCAGCACCTCCTCGACTCGGACCTGAGCTGGGCGGCCGTCGATGGCGCACTGGCCGGCTGGGCCGAGGGAGAGCAGGGTGCGGACGACCAGGAAGAGGGCCACCCGGCGGCCCTGGACTGGGAGCCCCTCTTGCGCCTGTGGGGCTACCTGGCGTCGCGGCTGGCGTTCCCCTCCGTCCAGGCGCCGGAATACAAAAAGTGCGGCCAGCGGGTGTTGTGGATGCACCTCTCGGACGAGCAGGAAATGCTCCTGCACGCCAGCAGAGAGGCCATCAGCCCACTGGAAGAGGGCCACGCGGCGGAGGCGCGCTCCAGGACCATCACCTTAGTCGAGCGGCTCCTCTGCATGCGGCAGAAGGAAGCGAGCGCGCCCCCGGACTGGCTGACGGCCGACGGGCTGAGCCGGGACTGGGCCGAGGTCGTCCGGGGACTGGGCCGAGGTCGTCCGGGTGCTGCAGGAGGCACCCCCGGCCCGCAGCCACATCACCACCAAGCCGGGCCCGGAGGGGACGCCGGTCCCCGTGACGGACTGGATCGCCATCCTGCAATACGCGAGGGAGCGGTTCCAGGAGCAGGCGGTTCACTGGACGGCCGGGGCGGAGCGGACCGAGGCGACGGTCAGCGACCAGACCAGCAGCAGCAGCAAGAGCCGCAGCAGCAGCAGCAGCAGCAGCAGCAACAGCAGCAGCAGCAGCGCCACCCACAGCCCCCGCCAGCACCGGAGTGCTGCGGCAAAGACCCCGCTCGACCGCCGGGACAGGGGGTGGGGCCGTGCCCACCGGAGACCCGGGCAGACCCACCCCCGCCAACCGGTGAGGAAGCTCATTGGGAGCCATGGCCAGCCACGGAGGGCCCAAGCACGGAAGGGGGGAACGGGCGCGGGGGCGACCCCGAGGGGTGCCGGCGACGACACCAGTGGGGTGAAAGGAGAGGCGAGCTGCAGAGGGGAGGGCTCCGCCGGGGAGAGACGGCGAGAAGTGGGAGCAGTGGCAGCGATCGGCAGGGGAGGGAGAACGGGGGAGCGAGCGGGGGTGACGGGCATGACCTGCGAGATGCGGAAACCCACGGCGCGCGTCCGCTCCAGGTCCCTGAGAGGAGGGGCGGGGGCCGAGCTGGCGGGAATACCGATCTTGGACCATCTGGGACGGTGGCGGCGGCGGAGCAGGCCGGGCGGGGGCGGGAGGGGGGCCGGCGGATGGCCGACGTCCGCTGCCCCCGACTCGACGGACTCGGAACGGCTGAGCGGGACAGAGTGAGCCGCCTACGAGCTGCAGCTCGTGGCCGCGGCGGACCGAGGGGAGGCAGCAGCGGGGCGTGGGCCGGCAGGGGCCGAGCTCACGGACAAGATGGAGGAAGGGGAAGCGGAGGAGGGAGAGTGGGGGGCAGACCAGGAGAGGGTAGCGGAGGAGGCGGCGGAAGGGGTGGCAGCAGCAGCAGCAGGGGAAGGGGAAGAAGGAGAACAGGAAGGGAGGCCCACGAAAGGGCAGGAGACGGACCACGGCTACGAGCCGCAGACGGCCCTAAAGACGGACCGACGGGCAGAGGGCAGGGGTGGAGTGAGGACGACGGGAGGAGGATGGGAGTGCACCGAGGGCCGGAGAGAAGGCCGGCGCCGCGGCGGCTGCGGCGGCGGCAGTGCCACCCGTCCTGCCGGTCGTGCCTTGTCCCCTTGTCTTGCAGCCGGAAGGAGAGCAAGCCACACAGAAGACGGCGGCGGCGGAGAAGCCCGGAGGACAGCGAGGACTTTCCTGCCCCGACCGAAGTCGGCCGGGGGAAAGAAACCGAAAAGGGACAGGAGAAAGAGGGGCTCAGACCCCACCAGGGCAGGGGACTGCGGGAGGAGGGCCGGCGGGTGAGGGACGAGGGCGGTCGGGGGTGGCGGTGGCGGCGGCGGCGGCAGCAGCGGCCTACACGGGGGCCACGGGGGCGGCAGGGGGAGATCACAGAGGGTGGGCGCCCCTTCCCCAGCGGCCACTGGTGGCACCGCCATGACACCGGCGGGCGATCCCACAAAGGGGGCCGGGGGCGGAGGGCGCGCACACCGACGGCCAACCGGCAGAAAGGGCGGAGGCGGAGATGGAGGGAGCAGAACAGGAAGCTGGAGTCGAAGAGATGGAGTTGCCGCACAGCCCCACGGAGGAGGAGGCGGAGGAGGAGGTAGAGGAGGAGGACGAAGAGGAACGCGGAAGGTAAATGCGGCGGCGGGAACACACACCGCGCCGTCGGTCGGTAAGCGAGGGGCCACCGGGCAGACACCAGACAGGAGATATACCACTAAGCACACCACCACGCACAGCACAGCCAAACCCAACACAGCGCGCTATGCGACACGGGGCACCTCAGACACACCCGGGGGAACCCTGGGAGGGACACTCGGCTGGAGAGGGGAGAGGCACGCGGTGGACGCCGACCCAACGCCCTCCGCCGGCCCTGAGCGCGGACGAGCTGGAAGCGCGTCTGGGCCTCACGGCTCCATGGCAGTCGCTGCTGCCCATGCACCAGCGGCTGAGGGCGGTGGTGGTGGCGGCGAACCGATGGCCGGTGGGCGAACAGCAGGATGAGACAGACGACGGGGCGTGGGCCCCGGGGCTCCCGGTGCCCCCGGAGCCCAAGAGGCCATACGTGGCCGTGGCGGCGGCGGCGAGCACACGGGAGGAAGCGGCGGCGGTGCGACCGGCCCCCAGGGGCTTGGGCACCGCGCGGGCGGAGGTGGGAGGAATGGGCCAGACGGCGGAGGCGGCGGCCCGGGCGGCGGTCGAGGCGAGGGAACGGGCGGAGCTGGACGACACCACCATGCTGCGGGCCTACCTGCAGGCGGCCGCCCGGGCCAACGACCCGGCGAGGCTGGCGGGGGCGGCGGCAGCGGCGCGGAGCGGGAGAGCAGCGGCGTGGGCCAATTCATCATCCGCCTGCGCTACAAAGGCAGCGACCCGCGGAAGCTCTCCCGGGAATACCTGGTGGGCACGGTGCTGCTGGACGAGTGCGGCATCTCACCGTCGGAGATCGACCTCGTCTCCCTCCCGCCGGGCATGGCGGAGGTGGACGTGCACTTCGCCTGCGAGGGGGCGTACGAACACTTCTGGGCCACGTACCGGGCGGCATGGCGCGGAGGGTTGCCGCTGCTGGAGGGCTTCGAGCTCCAACCCCTGCTGTGCGGCGATGCCCGCATGGTCACCATGTACCTGCGCTCCGGCACCGTGCCCGAGCAGGACTTGGGGGCGCGCCTGGCGGCGGAGAACTGACGCCTGCTCACGGCACCGGAGAATCGCCTGGACGAGTGGGGGGTGTGGACGAGGGAATTCCGCCTGGTCGTGGCCCTGGGCCGCGACGCAAGCCGCCGCCTCGTCCACCTCCCACGCTACTTCTTCCTGGGGGGGAGAGAGCCACGGTCTGCTACAGCGGCCAGCCGCCGGCGTGCTTCCGTGGCCTACGGCCACCTGCGGAAGCACTGCCTAGCGCGCCTCTGCTCCCGTTGCAGCACCCGGGGCCACTGGACCGAGGCCTGTGACCACGACATCCGCTGCAGCCTGTGCCGCCAAGAGGGACACCCCTACCGCTGGTGCCCATCCAGCTGGCGGAATTGGACGGAGGAGCAGCGGAGGGGCATGGAGGAGGGCTGGCGGAAGGTCTTCGACCATGCCCGCGACACTGTCAAAAAGTGACGCGACCGAGAGCGAGACGAGCAGGACAGACAAGACCGAGAACGGCGGAGGGAGGAGCGGCAGCGGGAGGAGGAGCGGCGCGGAGGATCCGCGGACGACAGCGAGGACGACGGCTGGCACACGGTGACCCCGAGGGGCGGACCGGCCGGGCCCCGGAAGCGCACCGCGGCCGAGGAGAGGGCGTTGGAAAAGCGGACGGAGGACGGGCCGCCGGCCAGGGCCAAGCGCAGGGGAGCCACGGCCTCGCCCGTCGCCACGGCCAACCGGTGGGCGACATTGGCGGCGGCGGTGGAGACGGACGGTGCGGCGTCACCGCTGCCACCGCCGCTGCCGCCGCAGGAGTGGCGGCCACAGCGGTCCTTTTCAGGCACGCCGAGCCACCCGACGGCTGCGGAGGAGGAGGAGGAGGAGATGGAGCTGGCGGCCGCGGCAGAAGCCACGGAAGGGGACCAGACGGTGAGCGAGGGAGAGGAGATGTGAGGACACCACGGAGGGGAGGCGGGACGTGGCCCGAGGCCAGAGTCGGTGAAGGAGCGGCCGCCGCGAAGAAGAGGAGAGGAGACGAAGCTGGGAGATGGTGGCGGCGGCGGAGAGCGACCAGGGGTCCTCGCAGAGTCGCGTGTCGGAAGGCGAGAGAGATGGGCAGGAGGGAACGGGACCGGAAGAGGGAGAAGAAGCAGAAGAGACGGACGGGGACACCGACGCCGACCTCTACGCTGACACCGACACCGACACCGACACCGACCTCTACACCGAAGCCGACGTCGACACCGCCGGCGCCGCCGCCGGCGAGAGTCTCGACGACCAAGAGACACCGCCGCTACCGCGGCTGCCGCCGCGGCCGACAGAGAAAACGCCAGAGGAGGAGGAAGGGGGGAAAGAAGGAGAACAGCAAGCAGCAGTCAGGGGACAGCGGGCCGCTGCGCCCCCCACCGCAGCACCAGCAGCAGCAGCAGCCCCAGAAGGATGGGAAGAGCAACGAGGGGCAGCCCCGAGACCGCCATCGCCGGGAGTACACGACCCGGGGGGGAAGGCGGAGGACGACCCTGGGGGCAGTGCCCGACTCACCGCACCACCCCCCCAGACGGACCCCAGTAAGGCTGCGCCTCTCGCGGCGCCCCGCCCACCCCGCCCCGTCACAGAAGGGCAGGGGAGGGGTGGCGGTGGAGCTCCGGGAGAGGAGACAGGATGGAGGCCAGCAACCCCGGAGCGACCCACGGGCCGATTCTGGGAGCCGACGGCGACCCCCACCACGATAGAGACAGACACGATGAGGACGACGACGCCGTCCGAAAAGAGGGACGTCGTCTGGCCGTCGCCCGTGAAGTCGCACGAAGCGCCCCACAGCAGCTTAGACGACGGCTCACACGTCGTCGACGAGACGCCGAGGACGTCCACGAACACGGGGGACAGCGACGACGGCGACCCGCGGTGCTCAGACGACGCGTGACCAGCGAAGGCCCTACGAGAAGACATGGCCACGGCAGGAAGAACACCCAAGACCACCCAAGACCAACAAAGACCGAGCCGCCATGGCAGGAAAGGGGGACGGGGAGGGAGAGAGGGAGGGAGGGAGGGCGGAGGGAGGGAGTCGATGAGGACGCGGGACGGACCCCCCGGGCGCGCTTCGGGTGTCGCCGCGGCCGCCGCAGCTGCCAGCCCGCTTTCGCCTCACCCTACTCCACCCCGCCTCAACACACCACAAACCACACGACGAGACACTACAAGACACCATACGACACACCACGGGGAGGGACGCGGGAGGGCCGGGACGTGGGGAACAGACCCACAGGGAGACTCGGATGGGAGGGAGGGAAGGAAGATCCCGACAGCGCAGGAGCCAGACGACCACGCCGCCGCAGCAGACCCCGCCTCAGCCGCCGGAGACCCATCGCCAACACCACGAAGCCGACGCCAAAGACGCCGACAGGGGGAAAGGGGGACACAGGGCCGGGGAAACAGGGCAGGGGGAGGGGAGGGAGGGGAGGCAGGGGAGGGAGGGGACAGAGGGGAGGGAGGGGAGGGGAGGGAGGAGACGGAGGGGAGGGTGGGGCCGCGCAAACCGCCACGCTGCCCAGACCGCCACGACCTCCGCTGCCCGCCGAGCAGGGATACGAGAGAGAAAGGGTATAGGAAAAACAACACGGACAGAAGAAAACAACAACCAACCAGGAGATGGACAATGAAGCACAAATGAAGGCGGAAGCTTGAACACTGGAGACGAACACTGCACAAGGAACACTGGAGACTGAACATGGGACACGGGGACGGGGAAGAAGAAGGGGAAGAAGGGCACGGGAGAGGGCACAAAACGATGTATAGAGTGCGGGAAAGATGGCCGAATGTTGACGCCACATAAGTGTAACTACGTAGGATGGCTAACAATAAATGGGCTAGGGCGGGTTGGGGAAGGGAACGGGGAGGGGCGGGCCGGCGGGCCAGAGGGGCCAGCCCCTAACCCTAACCCTAACCCCTAACCCTAACGGATGACCATGCTTCTTCCCGCTCTTTGTCCCCCATGGATCGTGGGGACCAGAGAGTGTGGGATGAGGACCACAGGACGAGCTGGCGAGCGTACCATTCCGCCCATCGGCAATGGATGGTGTGGTGAAGCCGGCCGGGCCAAGGTGGACGGGAGGGCGGGGGGAATACTGACAATGAAACATCAGTGCCCTCCGCGCCAGAGTCCACAGATTCGGAGTGGGGGTCCGCGATGGCAATAGGGGAAGATGAGGCACCCGGAGATACCACCACCACCAGGGAAGAAGAAGGAGAGCGGGAGAAAGAGGAGGAAGAGGAAAAAGAGAAGGTTTCGGAAGGAGAGGGAAGAGGGCAGAGACGGGAAACCCAACAAGAGCTGGGAAAGGGAGTCGGGTCGGAAGGCGGCGAAGAGACGGAAGCAGAGGGGCTTGAGCCGGGGGAGGCGGAGACTACAGAGGAAGAAGAACAAGAGGGAGGCGGCGGGGAGGAAAACAGGGGCCAAGATGGAGACTCTGACCGGGAGATGTGGGTAGAACAGGTAGAAGGGAGGGAAGACAAGGGTGTGCCACAACTCGAAGGAACAACTACGGGTGCCGCTCTGCCTATCCAGCCTTTTCTCCCTCTGTTCCAGCCAGAGGTGCCGCTGCTGGTCCCAACGACGACGGGTCCGGAACAGCGGACAGAAAGAAACCGCGCCGGTGAAAAGGGGATGGCGACGGAAGGGGAAAACCTGTCAAACAACTCTGGAACGCTAACAGCAGAAAACTATCGGCTGACTCACAGAACGGAGAGGGTGGGAGAGGGGCGGGAACGGGAAGAGGGCCAGCAGGCGATGGAGGACGGCAGGCCGAAAGCGGAGGCAGTGACCTGGCACAGTGCCAAGGGGGGAGAGCAAAATGACCACGGGTGTTGGGGTCCCCTTCCCCAGAGGCAGCCCGTGACCCTGTCGCGCAGTTAGCGCGCGGCCCTTTATGGGGCCACGACCGACGAGACTTTGGCGGAAGAGGCCGTGGAATTTCCACAGGAGCCCAGATCACCTGCAGAAGACCCACAGCAGCGGAGAGGGCGGAGAGGGAGAAGACGGCAGCTCCTGGTAAGTGTGGCCCTGGGTTGGCACCAGAGAGCCAGGTCCCTATGAGACACGACACATGCAACCACGGCACGACAGACACTCCAGACAACACGCCATACAACACACGCCACACACCATGGTGCAAATAACGAAACACCCAATGCCACACAAACACACGCGCACACACGTTCAGAAGGATACGTCGTCTCCGGCCGGGAGGAAGCCGAGGCGGAGGATTCCGGAGTGGCCACCGGGGTGCCATGAGCGGCAAAAGCTGCGGAGGATGTAGAGGTGCGGCTGGGCCTGACGGCACCATGGCGGAAGATGCTTCCCCTTCAAAAACGGCGGCGGGCGGTGGCAGAGGCGAGTCAGCAGCCTCCGGGAGGCCCACTGTCTACGGAAGCGGCGGCGAGCCTAACCGCTGCGGCCTCTCCGGCGGCTCCTTCCACACCAGGGCCACGGATGCAGTACACGGCGGTGGTGGCGGGCGGGAGAAGGACGGCAGTGGAGGAGGGAGACCGGTGCCCCGGGGCCTGGGTGCCGCATGTGCTGAAGTGGGAGGAGCAGGCCAGATGGCAGATGTGGCGGCACGGGCGGTGGCAGAGGCCCGCGAGATGGCCGAACTAGACGATGCCACCATGCTCCGGGCCTACATGTGGGCGGCCAGCCAGACTGATGACCCCCGCGACGGACCGGAGGGAGGGCGCGCAGGAGCCAATGGGTACATTGTCTGGCTCCCCTACCGGGGCCGCGACCCAGAGTGCCTCTCCAGGGAGTACCTGGTGGGAAAGGTGCTTCTGGGAGACTGTGGCATCTCCCTGTCAGAGATAGAGCTGGTCTCCATCCCGTCTGGCATGGTGGAGGTGGACGTCCGCTTCGCTACGGAAGACGCCTACGATCACTTCTGGACCACCTACCGGGTGGCATGCCGCAGCGGGGTCCCGCTGCTGGAGGACTTTGAGATCCAGCCCCTGCTACGCAGGGACGTCCAAGTCGTGACCGTCTACTTGTGGTCCGGGATGGTCCCCGAACAGGACGTGGGGGCACGCATGGCCGCGGAGCACTGCCGTCTGCTAACCAGCCCGGAGAAGTGCCTGGACGAGTGGGGGGTATGGACGGGTGAGTTTCGGCTCGTCGTGGCGTTAGGTCGAGACGCAACGCGCCACATCGTCCACCTGCCTCGCTACTTTTTCCTGGGCGGTGAAAGAGCCACCGTGCGATACAGCAGCCAGCCGCCAGCCTGTTTCCTCTGTGGAGCGTACGGCCACCTCAGGAAACACTGCATGACGCGCCTGTGCTCCCACTGTGGCACACGCGGGCATTGGACAGAGATGTGTGACCGAAACGGGGTTTGCACACATTGTACGGCACGCGCGGGATTCACCGTGGAATGTTGACGCCACACTTTGTCACTCAGTAGAATGGTGACAACAGAGCCATCATCTCAGAACCCAGGAGTCAGGGAGGAGGAAGGGGGCCAAGAGGACTGGAACAATTAAGGGGGGACCCGGGGCGGGGCCCAAGCGGGGATCGGCTCCGGTGCCGCACACCCGCTCCACGGGCAAAGCAGACAACGGGATCAGCTCGCGGGATCCTCTGACCCCGGTGTTTGAAGAGAGCGATTTCCCTCCACTGGCGAGACAGCAGCCTGCGACAGGCGGTAGGAGGAGGAATAAAGGGGGAGCCCCCCAGACGGAAGAGGCGGCCACGGCCGAAGCAGAGCCGTAGCCCCAGGAGAAGGCACGGTGGGAGGAAGGCAGAGGCGATCAAGAGGCGGGGCCCTTGGCCCGTGCCCAGTGGCTGCAGGTCCGGAGACATCTCCTCGAAGAGGAGATGTGGCACGTAGAATGGCACCGAAAAGAGTTCTGCGGCTTGCAATGCTGGGAGGATACGCTGTACGTACGGGCCGAGCTGCGGCAGTGCGACTTGGCCCGGGAGAGACATATCCGGGAACTGGCCTATCTCACCGTCCAAGGAGACGAAATCTTTAGGAGGTGTGCCCAGCTGGAGGGTGCCGACTGGCGGGACAGCCCCTCCCTGGAGTCTGAAGACGAGGGAGAGCCCTGGCAGTGCTCCCGGGGGCGTCCTCCGGTTCTCCCGGGAGATTCCGGGAGATTCCGGGAGATTCCGGGAGGGGTGCCCTTGGGGTGCGCCCGGCCGAGAGGAGCGCTCTGCTGCCAACCCCGTCCAAATCTGAGCTCGGGGGGTCA